>NW_006286140.1:5925484-5929592 GCF_000327345.1 Myotis davidii
AGTGTGGTCATCTTGTCCAAAGACTGTTCACACAGGCAGAGTTTGCAAGTGACAAGAGGAGCCAGAGCCAGGTCTCCAGGCGTCGGGTTTTCGGCAGTCATGGTGAGATAATGCAGCCTACCAACTGAGCCCATCAGCCTGTCGTCCGCCTCTTCAGTCTCCTCAAATCCCTGCAGAAAGGTGCAAAGCAGAAAATATATCCACTGATACAGCTATTGTTTAACCAACACATTTGAGCGCCAATAAGCAAATCTTCACCCTCAATGATCTCTAAGCCCACAGGGAATACACTTCTGAGGACCATGGGCTAGAAAGCTTGCCACCTTGGCAAGGTGTTCCTGAAGTCCTGAAATGTAAGGTGACCTCATGGTCCTGACTCCCATCATGTAAACTATGGGAATTACTAGTAAATGACCACTCTGAGCAAATACTCCATTTAGGAGTCACATCACTATAATCAATTCAATAGATTCCAAAAACACTTAAAAGTAGAATGTCACCCAAAAAGTTAAACAAAGAATTACCATATGATCCAACAATTCTGCTTCTAGGTGTAAACCCAAAAGAAATGAAAAAGGGAACTCAAACAGACACTTGCACACATATGTTCACAGCAGCATTTTTCACATTAGCTAAAAGGTGGAAATAATCCAAATGTCCATCAACGAATGAATGGAAAAACCAAATATGATCCTATATAATAAAAGTCTAACATGCTAAGTGTCCTGTCATCCATTCAACCAATCAAAGCATAATATGCTAATGATATGCTAAGGCTGCTCAACCGCTCGCTATGATGTGCACTGACCACCAGAGGGCAGAGAGTCGACCGGTCGACAAGTCGCTATGATGTTCACTGACCACCAGGGGGCAGATGCTCTGACTGGTAGGTTAGCTTGCTGCTGGGGTCTGGCCAATTGGGACTGAGTGAGACAGGCCAGACATACCCTAGAGCCCTCCCACGGTCCCTCCCCAGCTGGCCAACCTCCTGCATCCCTCTCTGGCCTCGATCATGCACCAGTGGGGTTCCTCAGCCTGGCCTTCATCCTCTTACAATCTGGGACCCCTCAGGGATGTCAGAGAGCTGGTTTCAGCCCAATCCCACAGGCCAGGCCGAGGGACCCCACTGGTGCATGAATTCGTGCACCGAGCCTCTAGTATAAACATAAAATGAAATATGAAATATTATTCAGTCTTGAAAAGCACTGAAATTCTGACACATGAATGTACTTTGAAGACATTATGTTAAGTGAAATTACCCAGAGACAAAGGGCAAATATTATATGACTCCATTTATATGAAGTACCTAAAACAGTCAAATTCATAGAAATAGAAAGTAGAATGGTGGTTACCAAGAACTGGGGGAGGAAGAAGTAGAGAGTTATTATTAAGTGAGTACAGAGTTTCTGTTTGGGATGATAAAAAAGTTCTGGAGATGGAGAGTGTGATGGTTGCACAACACTGTAAATATACTTAATGCCATTATATGATGTATTTAAAATGGTTGAAATGGTAATTCTTATGTATATTTTACTCTAATAAAAAAATTTCAATAAGGTGTATTAGTTGTGTTTCTTCATGTGCAATATTTCATTTATTCTTTTGCAACCATGATGACTATTTCCTTTATTTTATAGATGAATTAAGGTCCTAAGAAGTTAAGTATCTGTCAAAGTCCTCCTAGCTTGTATATGGCAGAGCAAAACTCAAACTTACATCTCTGAGACCAAGCCCAGTGCCTGGTCCATTATACCAGAACTGCCTCACAAGTGAATAGTATGTGGTGGAATGGAGCAGGGAGAGAGAGAAGTAAAAAGGGGGAGGGAAGGAGGAAGAGAAAGAGAGAGACATGAAGTTCATGACTACAGCTATCAGAAGTTCACTGAAATTGTACAAAAATAAAATTTGTCTTCACACATAACATAAGTATAGGAAATGATACTTCTACACTGAAAAGTAAAAGATAACTAAAGCCCTTCCACTAGATTGTTTTTATTCAGAATATCTTTTAAAGCAGTAAAATAACTGAAAAATAATCTTCCTGCACATTCATGTTTATATCATATCGAGAAATTTCATGTCCTGATTAAATAAAAGCAAAACCCTAAAGTTCTTACTATTTTAACAGAGTACAGCCAATTATAATAAACTAGAGGCCCAGTGCACAGGTTTGTACACATTGAAAGGAAATTAATTAGAGGGTGGCCAGTGGGGTGGGACTGGGTGAGACAGGCCAGATACGCCCTGGAGCCAACCTCCCGCCTCCCTCCCCAGCTGGCTGCACCTGGGGCAGTGCCAGGGCTCGAAGGATATCTGCAGAGTGAGCGGGGTCCTTCCGGTAGGTGGGGTCCCTCAGCCTGGCCTTCAGGGCCGAAACCGGCAGTCCGACATCCTCCAAAGGATCCCAAAATGTGAGAGAGCACTTTGCAAAGTTGCTGTCACTCTGCAGCTCCTTCATTGAACGTCTGCCCCTTGGTGTCAGTATGTGTCATAGTTACCATTCGAAGCATCTGCCCGCTGGTGGTCATTGCATGTCATAGCTACCCGTCAGACGGTTGCATGGTTAGGCTTTTATATATATAGATTCTGCCATAGAAATAATTGTAAATACACTCTCCCGTATGAGAACCAGTCTTTTTCTTCCCAACTGTTTGGCAAAACAAATTACATGTTCAGCATTTACTACATAGCACTACGGTGCCTGATGTCTCAATGTATAGGTATAAAATACTAAAACAATGGAAGGGAAAACAAATTGGACCAGTTGGAAAGAAATAATCTATGATATCTAACTGCACTGAGTTTCTTAATGTCATACCAGAAATAGTTAACAATGACTAACTCTACTACTCAAGGTTTTCCCCCTACTCCCTGAGTGGCAATAGATGTCTTGATTAAAAATAAACAGGATGCTAATTAATGATTGGGAAAGACCCAATAAGGTTCAGGACACAATGTTCTTATTAGATTAACTATGAATGAGTTATCATCTAAGAGCAAATAAAATACAAAACAACCTGAATATCAAATTCAGGACTTTGAAGTTTAAAAAAAATCTCTTTAGGGTCAATTAGGGGTTAAAATGAATGATGTTACCTCTTCCCAGTTTATGCTTAGAAAACTATAACCCATTTGTTTCTCCAATACTCCCCACAGCACACAGAGGCTCATGAGTCTCCCTCAACTTCTGTTTTCTCATCTCTGTTTCCCTAACACTGTTTACACAAAATATTCTGAATTATCTTCCTCCCAATAAAGGACAAATCCCAAGTCAAACAACAAGAAATCTAGCCTGTAAATACTTCCTGAGGGGAAGATGGGAAATGACACAGGCCAGAACCATCCCACACCACAATGTCAATTACACTTCTTCGCCATCTGAGGAAAGCTGTTGTGAAGAGATAAGTCCTGTTGTTTCAACCTAACAAGAGATCAAGGTATTCTTCAAGAAAACCAATTTCTCAGTCTCAACCTACATTATTTTTAAGAAGGAGACCTTAAACAGGCCAAATTTGTAATGTTCTCAAAAAACAAAGACATAATTGAATACTTTTGAGAAGGTATAGCTTAGAAATAGTTTTCTTTGGAAGGCAGAACTAGAAATTATGTTAATCAAGGCCATTTGAAACATAATCTTGTTTCTTACTATATACTAAAGTTGTTACTCCTTACTTTGTGAGTTACAAGCCTATAGCATAAAATCAGTTATAAAAATATAAATATATACATCATCTAAAAAAGTTGCCTCCTACCCTCTTTATTTACCATTAGTGTGTGTGTGTGTGTATGTATGTGTGTGTGTGTGTGTGTGATGAGAACACAGAACATCAGATCTACTCCTTTCACTAATTTTTCAATATATAGTACAGTATTCTTAACTACAGGCATCATGATGTTCCACGGGTGTATTCTTATCTCCAAACTCATCAAGTTGCATACATTAATATGTATAGCTTTTTGTCTGTCAATCAGACCTCAATAAAATGGTTTAATATATATATATATAAAACATTTTTATACATAAAAATATTTTTGACATAAAAACTTTTTATAGAGACATGTTTTGTTTAAAAATAAGAAGGGAAGGGAAGGGAAGGGAAGGGAAGGG
>NW_006286140.1:5929712-5930793 GCF_000327345.1 Myotis davidii
AAGAAATTTGAAACATTCCAATCTGGGCAGTACCTGTGACTCAGTGAGAGAGAAGACAGAATCACACATCTCATCTTTTTGAGATGAGAACAATCCAAAATAATTCTTCAAAAAGAAGTGATTTATTTTACTGTGTACAATAACACCAATTCCCTAAAGTGGTAGCTTTCAAATGTCATTAAAGCGTTGGAATTTTATGAAAACAAAATCATAAGTAAACCATCACTGTATAAAAGAGATAAGGTAGACACATGCTGGTTGCAGCAATGCTGGGAGGCCAGGCCAGGTCCCTTTGACCTTTCCCTCAGCAGCCCCCAGGCACCATCGCAGAAGCTGAAAGCTTCACCATACAGTTTGAAAAACAGACTTTTGGTTTTCACTCTGGGTAAAACCAATAGAGAATATGTTAAAAATGAATGACACATGGTGGGTACTTCATAAAAAAAGAGTATCAAATAAGAAACCTTTTCACCATTGATTTATTAGAAAGCAAGCTCTTCAAGTAATAATCAGGAGAATCCTAATTTCTCTAATGAATTATTAGAGAGCACTTGAGATGTTTGAGAATGGCTGGCTAAACAGTGTACTTGTGTTTCTTCATTTACTGGTATGTCCTGTTGGATTTACCAGTCTCCACAACAGGAAACCACCAATAGTAGAAACTCACCAGTAGTAGAAACACTACTAGTCAATGGCATGAGATTCAGAGGGGGTGCCCACAGGAAGACTGGCAACACACTCACAATCCCTCCTGACCCTTTCATTCGACCACATGCTCATAGGTACACTGACAATTCACCACTACCCTCCAGTCTGCAAGAAAAGTCTTCCTTCTAGAGAGCCCATAACTCATTCTTGTTCAACTTATTTTGCTTCATACTTCACGTTTTACCTACAATAAGAAAGTCACTTGAATGTTCTATTCTCCTGCTTGATTTAAAACGGTAACTTTTATAATTATTTTTACCATTATTACTAATGTGATTGAACTTCTTATTGGGTATGACAGACCTAATGAAAAAAAGAATTTCAGCAGAGAAAGAAGGGGAAGGGAGAGGAGAGGAGGGGAGGGGAAGGGAGG
>NW_006286140.1:5931629-5932652 GCF_000327345.1 Myotis davidii
GAAAGATGACAGCTGCCTTCAGGTTTAAACTTTCTAAAATCAGTGGTAGGATTGGGGTGAGTGGTCAGAGGTGGTAAAATTATCACTTGCTTAACTGTAACTAATCACCAAATAGGATAATGGCTGGGGTGTGCATAGAAGGAAAACCACCCTAAAGCATCTGATTTTGCACTAAATTTCCAGGCAAGGGGAGACAGCACTTCCATCCACTCTATGAGTGTCTCTTGCTCTAACAGTGTTCATTATATGAGCAGCAAGTACTATCTTGTGGAAAGAACAGGAAAGCCACTTTTCCCCTCATGTATTTTCATTGGAATTGCCAAAGAAAGGAATACTTCAGAAGTGGTGTTGGGAGCATAAGATGTATAAGAAATTTGCCTGAAAAAGCAATCTGTTCCAAAAATGCAAAGAATGGGAGAATCAACATTTAAAACATTTTTAACTAATGTATTTATGCCTTTATAACCACCTAAAATCATAGTAGTTATTCCATTGCACAAAAAAATAATTGCAAAGGATAATGTTTTACTAGGATATTTATCTAGTTATCTAGGAAATTTTAAAATATGTTTTTACTGATTTTAGAGAGAGAGGGAGGAAGAGGGAGAAAGGGAGAGAGAGAAACATTGATCAGCTACCACCTGCATGCCCCCTACTGGGGATCAAGCCCACAACCCATGCATGTGCTTGGGACCACACACAGCCAACTGAGTCACACCAGCCAGGGCTAGTTATTTAGGAATTTTTACACCCTTCTGCAAAACTTTAAAACTTAAATTGGCAAAGCATGATTAAAGAGACTAAGAGAAATAGAAAGCTACCAAAATGAAACAACTAGATCAGCAGTTCTCAACCTGTGGGTCGCGACTCCTTTGGGGGTCAAACGACCCTTTCACAAGGTCGCCTAAGACCATCGGAAAACACATATATAATTACATATTGTTTTTGTGATTAAGCACTATGCTTTAATCATGTTCAATTTGTAACAATGAAATTGGGGGTCACCACAACATGAGGAACTGT
>NW_006286140.1:5933210-5934021 GCF_000327345.1 Myotis davidii
GATATTTGATATCTATTTAATTATTTTTTTAAAATAATAATGCTCAAGGCCAATGAGTAGATATATGGCATCACACAGAAGACACTTCATCATTATTTAACAAAAAAAAATAGACCAGAAATTATTCTCTAGACTAAACAAACCCAAGAAATGCTTAATTCTTAGATGTGATAGAAGTAAATATTCACCGACTTAGGCTTTGGGAGGTAGCAGCATTGTTGAGAAACACTGTTTATCACCATGCCTCATGCGATAGGAGGGAAATTCTGTTCTCTTCCCCACTGTTTCAAAACTTCATTTAGAGGAAATTAAAAACTAAAAAATACTTCAGTCTTTAATTCCTTAGTTTTAACATCTTTGTCTCATCAGGTTTCAGGATGGCAATAAGATTTCACTTTGTAACTTGAAGAGCATTATCTTCTAAAATGGAACTGATATGATAATATAATATATCTCACTTGTTTTTGTGTGTGGAAAGGACAGACACTCCATTAGGATAGGCATCTTAAATATTAGCAAAACCTGTTTTCTAGGCCAGCAGTCGCCAATGGGTGGGTGGTCCACAGACCACTGGTGGTCCATGAGGTCAAAAAGGTTGGCGACCGCTGTTCTAGACAGTCACTTTGCTATTTCAAATCAGGGTATAAAGTCTGTTATAGCCATTTTAATAAGATTTAATTTTTCCATCTTTATTGAGATATTATATATATATATATATATATAATATGCAAAGTGTCCCCTTGGGAGTTCGACCAGGAGACCGGCGGTTTGATCGCTTTCTATGATGTGCGCTGACCACCAGAGGGCAGCG
>NW_006286140.1:5952442-5955094 GCF_000327345.1 Myotis davidii
GTCGCCTAAGACCATCGGAAAACACATATATAATTACATATTGTTTTTGTGATTAAGCACTATGCTTTAATCATGTTCAATTTGTAACAATGAAATTGGGGGTCACCACAACATGAGGAACTGTATTAAAGGGTTGCAGCATTAGGAAGGTTGAGAACCACTGAACTAGATATTACTGATGTAACAGAATATTAATGTATGTAAAAATCCAGTAGATCTGTGCTCAAATCTTAGTTCCAGGCTATGCTATGAAAGCCTAAGAGTTATTCAAGAACAAGGGACAAAACAGAAAGGGAGAAACACAAATGCTCTAAAAAAATGTGTACATGCTCAGGCAAGACTGAGTCAACCCTGTGAGGTAGCTGGAATAAAATATATGAATGCATGCCTATAAGAGGGAGCTAACACAGGGAAGTGTTTGCAGGAAAGGTAGGTGGTGGGAAGGTACAGCTAAAGAGTTGCCTTCTATCATGAGGTTCTCAGGAAGCCAATATTCTAATAGAGCAAAAAGAGAAAGCAATCTAAAGACCTTGTTAGGAAAGCTCTCCCAATACCAACTAAAAATGGCATGCCAGGCAACCAGCTTCCACTCAACGCAATCTGAAAATCAGCATTGTAGTCACCTTGGCGCTTCTGCCCAATACAGTGATTTATTTAGCTGCTGATTTATGTTCTTAATAGAAGCTATTGGTGACTCAAAAACTCACTAATAGAGTGCAGACATTCATCAGCCATTTGCTGAAGTGCTACCCTAAATACAATCTGGAATGGAGGGTAGACCAGCTGGCTGGTAGAGTAGCCAGGGCTATAAGCAGTATTGATATTAAATGAGACAAGGATTTATGATGACCGCCATAGTGGCCAGTGTTATGGTTCTACCCCTGGCTTACATCTTTGACCCACTCTCTGGTTATTCAAGGACTAGATGAACCAGTGCACATCCAATAATATCAGAAAAACAGTTCTAATATGTGCCCTGAAAGGGCAAGAACAAAAGGGGACATAGCCTCACTAGTAGCTAGAAAAATGCAATTATTCAAGTATATTTTATATCTATTTAATTATTTTTTTAAAAGAATAATGCTCAAGGCCAATGAGTAGATATATGGCATCACACAGAAGACACTTCATCATTATTTAACAAAAAAAAATAGACCAGAAATTATTCTCTAGACTAAACAAACCCAAGAAATGCTTAATTCTTAGATGTGATAGAAGTAAATATTCACCGACTTAGGCTTTGGGAGGTAGCAGCATTGTTGAGAAACACTGTTTATCACCATGCCTCATGCGATAGGAGGGAAATTCTGTTCTCTTCCCCACTGTTTCAAAACTTCATTTAGAGGAAATTAAAAACTAAAAAATACTTCAGTCTTTAATTCCTTAGTTTTAACATCTTTGTCTCATCAGGTTTCAGGATGGCAATAAGATTTCACTTTGTAACTTGAAGAGCATTATCTTCTAAAATGGAACTGATATGATAATATATCTCTATTAACTTGTTTTTGTGTGTGGAAAGGACAGACACTCCATTAGGATAGGCATCTTAAATATTAGCAAAACCTGTTTTCTAGGCCAGCAGTCGCCAATGGGTGGTCCACAGACCACTGGTGGTCCATGAGGTCAAAAAGGTTGGCGACCGCTGTTCTAGACAGTCACTTTGCTATTTCAAATCAGGGTATAAAGTCTGTTATAGCCATTTTAATAAGATTTAATTTTTCCATCTTTATTGAGATATTATTTAGTTTCCACATGTATAAAATGAGCAAAATGATACCTACCTCGTAGGGTTGCTGAGATGATTATATATGATAATTTTTTAAGATGCTAAACATAATCTACATAGATAAAACCCTAATATGTGAATAGACTAAATGGCAGAATAACCGAACAGGAGACCGGCGGTTTGATCGCTTTCTATGATGTGCGCTGACCACCAGAGGGCAGCGCGGAATGAAGGAGGCCCTGGCCAGCAGCCAGCAGCCAGGAAAGGAAGGCCCCAATCGGCCCTGATCACTGGCCAGGCCTGGGACACTACCCACGCAAGAATTTCGTGCACCAGGCCTCTAGTTGATACATAATATTGTGTAATTTGAAGATGTGCAATGTAATGATTTAATATGTATATTTTGTGAAATGACTACCATAATAACGTTAGTTAACACATCCGTCATCACATACCATTACAATTTTTTAATGGTGAGAAGAATAAGATCCAATTTTTTCCCCTACAAAATATACAGGTGAAATATGTGGAAAGAGAGATGAGATCATGGGCAACAAAGAGCATGACATTGTGATAAACTAACTCTAAACCCTGTAAAGTACAGGGCATCTGAGATGTCAAGTTTTAACAACGACAAAAATGCTGATCCTTTTTCTGAAAAGCACATTTCTTTTTTCTTGCCTGCTTTTCATGTTCTTATTATCACTACAGGGTAAGGCCCAAGAGGAGGAAATCTGTTCTGAGCTTTCCTAACAATAAAAACATATCAAAGAAGGTGGGAATGAATTTGAGAATCACAGGTCAATGATATTTTTTGGCACTGCAACTTTACCTTCATCGTGGGAGCTCCCTCCCTGACACCATGTGCCCTGCCCGCCCCTTTTGCAATCCATGGCTCCCTGGCCGCCCACAATTATTCATACAGC
>NW_006286140.1:5955126-5963433 GCF_000327345.1 Myotis davidii
CATAACAACAAAGCTCAGTAGCAGGAAGGAACGCCGCTCCAAGGCAGGTCAGACAGTGATGTAATTAACAGATCAAGGAGAAGTGTTATTTCAGGCGGGCCCATAGAGCAAGAGAAGGGTTGACGTCTTGGGTCATGACATTACCAGCAAATTACAGTCACCACAGCACAAATCTCTAAATCAATTTTTTTCCCTCCAAGTGAATAAAAGCATATGTAAATATTAGCCTCTCCTATGAAAGTTGCATATAGAAATTTTAATTAGAAAGAAATTTTAAACAAGTTTGAAAAAGGAATCTCCTCCATCCCACACTAAGTAAAGTGCAGGGTGTGTATTTTTTTTATGTCTTTGCCAAATAGGTTTCTTAAGGAACCAATAATGCAGGAAATAAAGTCAAGCCACAAAGAACTGAATTCCATAGATGTTAGGTGCTGGGGACATAGAGGTGATTAAACCCACTCCCCACTTATAAAGAGTAAGCTAGTTGAGGAGGTTGTCAACAGTTAGTTTTACGTAATCAAACAGAGGACAATTTGTGGGTTTAGTGCTTCAGCCACAAGTCCAGCAGAGAGAGAAATGAGATGTCTTGTTCTATCTTTCCAAAAAAGACAAAAATGCAGTTGACTAAAGGTCTAGGACTCAAACTCATGATTACAGAGGAATTAGAGACCAATGAGACATGGCTTTACAAGTATGTTCTTGAATAGACACTACAGGTCATGTGATCAGGTAGTTCTAGCCATAAATAAGAGAAGTGCATCTCACTTAGGTTGTTGTGCTTTCAATTCAAGGAGGGGATCTGATCGTACATGAGAAGTTTCTCATTCCGTGTTGCAAAAGCATCAGCTACTTTGACTCTCTTTAATGTATTGTTTTCCATTTTTAAATCACTACTATAGTATGACTCACTGGATTTAGAAGTAATAATTGACCAAGTAAATAGCAAATGCTAAAGTTAATGAAAATAAAAGTTAGGCCCTGGCCGGTTTGGCTCAGTGGATAGAGCATCGGATCAAAGGGTTCTGAATTCGATTCCGGTCAAGGGCACATGCCTGGGTTGCAGGCTCAGTCCCCAGTGTGGGGTGTGCAAGAGGCAGCCAAGCAATGATTCTCTCATCATTGATGTTTCTATCTCTCTCTCACTCTCCTTTCCTCTCTGAAATCAATAAAAATATATTTAAAAAAAAATAAAGTAAAAGTTAGTACAAGACTCCCCCACATATACCTAAAAATGAAAAAAAAAAAAGAAAATAAAAATAATTAAATAGATGTTATGACTCTTCAAATGGCTGAATGCTCAGGTGATATCAGAGAAACCATGGTTGAGATGACAAACATCAAAGTATTTTTCATGCTCAGGTAAAACAACATGAATTGAGAACTACCACTCTAGTTCAAAGTCACTTCCAAGCTTATGTGACTTCCTTCAGGCCAGAGGCCATCCTACACATCTTTGTATCCTCAGCACCTATCATACACCTGGCAAACAGTAGGCACTCAATACTACAGTAGATAAGTGTTCTGAATGTACATGGGAGAAAGAAAATATTAAAGGCCTGGTTCTCATCTCTGTTCACTCCCAGCAATTCAAACACTGAAAATATTGATAATTCACTGTAGCTAAGGAACTTCCGTCTATGAAGGCAGGCATCCCTGAAAGAAAGTCTGAGCGCTCAGGAGCAGTGACTGCAGACACCTACTCAGCACAGCCCAGAGTGGAAAGCGTGACTTGCCGGGCAGCTTGGCCCCTTTCCCATCTTCAAAATAATCAATTGCACAAAGTAAGTTTAGCCCCAAAACCATTTGGACTTTGTCTCTCCATCAGCATCTGGGTTCAGCATGATTCCTGACCTCTACTTCAAACTGGAGATTTCAAACACTGCACACCTCACTTAACAAGAAAGTAATGTCATTAGGCAAGGCCAGGGGCAACACACAAGCCAGAATTAGTAGAAACACTACATAGAAATGATTCTGGTCTCCTTCGAAATGTTTCTAAACATCTAAAATACTGAAACTACTTTTCAGGAAGAAAAAATGTAAATATGCTTTCTCAGATTAAATGTACTCATATTATTAGAGAGAAAGCAAGTTTCCAGGAAGCTAAATGTAGACCTATAAAGACAAAATAAGCTTTTTTTCCTTTCCAGATAGAGCATAACTTCTCTCTCTGCTGTAGAGTTTGACTGAGAAAACTTGGTCATAACCTGGGAGACCCAATAACTAATTTTTTTAAAAGACATGTCTTAAACTGACCTAGTTTGGAAGCCTGAATGCCTTTAAATTGCCAATGAACTGAAACCATTCATGAGAATGAGGCTTTTGAATGCTAAGAATGTTCTTGGGGCTCAGCACAGAGATATTTGGCATAGATGACTGTAAATATTTGTAAAACTCTGAGTTTAGACAGTGTTTGACCACATTTAAGCCTCACTTCCAGCACAGTAGTAGTGTAGGAGCAAGTTATCTAGGGTGATTGGTTTGGGGGACTTTTTGGTTGAGTCTTTTATTTGTTTGTTTTAAATAAAAAGCCAAGCAACCCAATTCAGCAACTCAATACTTTTTTACATTCTCTATACAAGTTTGCCGTTTCCATTAGTCAGAGGCCACTTTTTAAAACAGGTTTCTTTTTTTTTCCCCCTTCCCTATTGTTCGCAGTTTATGCCGCTACAAAGACTACAATACCAGTCACAGGTGTGCAAGAGGGAGGAGGAGTTGGGAGAAAATGTGGCCTTGGATTTCCTAATACAATTCTCTCCAAATGGCTTTGTGGATCTGCTATAGCTATCATTCTTTTCCTCCCTCCCCGCCCCCTTCTCCTCATGGGAAGGGAGGACAGAGTAAAGAGAAGGAGGAACCAGCAGAGGAATCTGAGGTGAAAAGCACCGGGGATCAAGAGGCTCATCGCAGTGAAAGCTGCAGCAGCCTAATACTCTCATTAGCCAGCAACTCAGCGAAGACTGGCTGGGTTTCTTCTTCCTCTTACCCACACCCTAAAAACTGAGTCATCTCAAAGTTCATTTATTTTGCTTCTGCTTAGACACCCCCAATCTGCTGCTTCAGACATGTTAGATACGTTTTTCTTTAATTCATACCTGGCTACATTCAAACACACATCCAGAAGTGCCAAGCTAGAGAAGCAGGAGAGAATCCTGTTAGGCGCCCCAGCTAATGTTTTGATAAGATCCATGTGGGGCAGAAAGGAGAAAGTGAGTGACTACAGTGGATGCATGAAAACAGAGAACATTTTCCCCGAAAGAATTCATTTCTGAGAGATATGAATGTGAGAAGTACAGGCATCAGGAGTAGACTTACAGCCGAATCCCTGAAACTCACAACAAAAGCAAAAGGTACCCTGGAAAGGGTAAGCTAAAATACCTTTTCTCTGCTGAAGCAGCAGGAGCCAGTTTCATTTTAACTTAAATTTGAGCACAGCAGTGTAAGCTCGGAGTTTCGCTTTGTTTTATCAGCAACTACCTGACAAAACAATCTGCATAATGTATGGCCAAGAACCCATAGATAATATAACAGCTTGTTAATATCTATGTGTGTCAGCATACTGCTGTGCATTTCCAAGTAACAGAAGGTAAACAGCTGAGGCTATGCCAACTTTTGGTCTCCCTTTAAGACATGGGGAGGTTTGATCTAACCTTGAATTTTCCAATGCATTCGGTGGACTGTTTTAGTAGAAATTAAACTAGCTTCTTTTTACCTTTACAAAGACATCTATTTTTAAAAGTTAACAGGTGTTTAAAGGCATTCAAAATGAATTCAATTCTGTATGGTTGACGCACGAGACTCAGGACATAACGCTAAAACCCATGGTATCATAGTTTCTTCCTTTTTCCTTTTCTTAGTCCAACACCCCCCGGGTCTTGGAATGCCTGCAGCTTTTGAAATGCCAGCTAGACCTACCTGGCCGAAGAGCTCGGGTCCTCCGCCGCGGGGTTTCTCGGCAGCCTCCAGCTCGCACAACCGCACACCCGGGAAAAGGAGCTGTTTCGTTCTCTCCCTCGTCCTCCTGGCTCTGCAGCTGACAGCTTTGCGCTCTGCAGGGCTGTAACAGCACTGGGCTCCCGGACCTGCCGGGCCGGCGGAGGAGGACCTATCACCAAGCGCCTCCTGCCTCGGGAGCTGCTGCGGTGCCCGGGAGCCTTGCAGAGCGTGGGGCGCAGCTCGCCAGCAACAGCAGCAGCGCCAGGAGCCGGGCGTTTATTTATACAGGAAGCTCAGGCGCGGCACTTCCTACTTCCCATCCGAGCCGCACTTCAACTGCAGGTGATGGTCTTAACCCTGTCCGAACCGCCCCCGAGCTGCGGAGCAACCCCGTCTCCCGCCGCGGGCTCCGCTAGACAGGACCTCCCTCCTGTCTTCTGGGACGGCCGCCGCGGAGACCCAGAGCGGGGCGTCCGCAGCAGCCCCCAGTGTCCTTCATCCCGCCGGCCCTGCCACCTTTGGCCTCCAGAGCTTGCTGCTTCTCTGCTGCATTGGGTCCTCCGCGGGCACCTTTGTCTCCCTCCTTCCCAGCTCTTTAAATGTTTTTCTCCTACTTCCAGCAGCCCAGACCGGCCTTCCCACCTTGCCAGAGAACTGTTTTTAGAAATACTTTCCATGCACATCTCATCAAATATACCTTGTACCTAGTTATTGAAATAGCGTTGACTATATTCCCTAAGCCAGTGATGGCGAACCTATGACACGCGTGTCAGAGGTGACACGCGAACTCATTTTTTTGGTTGCTTTTTCTTTGTTAAATGGCATTTAAATATATAAAATAAATACCAAAAATATAAGTCTTTGTTTTACTATGGTTGCAAATATCAAAAAATTTCTATATGTGACACGGCACCAGAGTTAAGTTAGGGTTTTTCAAAATGCCGACACGCCGAGCTCAAAAGGTTCGCCATCACTACCTAAGCGGTGCTTTACATCCCCATGACTGTGCTGTGACAGTCAATTTGTACCCCTAAGCCCTTCACCTTTTCACCCATCCCCCCTTCCCCCAACCACCTCCCATCTGGCAACCTTCAACATGTTCCTTGCATCTGAGTCTGTTTCTGTTCTGCTTGTTCGCTTGGTTTGTTTTTAGATTCAATGGCTGATAGATATGTATTTATTGCCATTTTATTGTTCATATATTTTTTTTCTTCTTTTCCTTTAAAGGAGACCCTTTAACACTCCATGTAATACTGGCTGGTGGTGATGAACTCCTTGAAGCTGATTGGTCCTTTTGTGTCGAGTGGTAAAATGAACACGCAGGCCAATGAAATCACGACCCTCTTAGTTTCCCTCATAAAACACTGGCACACCTTTATGATATAATGATTGTGCTTGAAATGCTTTGTCAACAGATTATGTGGGAACACTTAGTAACCTAACAGCTTGTATTCTCAACCAAAGAAAATGTAACCAAGTGATCTGGAAGCTGCAGGGAACTATGTGCCTTCCTTACTCTGAAACCGTAGACGCTTAATTTGTCGAATGTTTAGAACAGATTATACCCTTGTTCCCCACACCCTCCAGAGGTCAAAATCACAGTCCCAAATCTGTGGCAGTTTAGAAAAACCTTTACTCTGATACAAGAATCATTCTGTGCTCACTCTGCAACCTCCCTCTCCTTTTGCAACTGCACTCAGGAATGTGCTCCCTACAAGGGACTCTCCAACCCTGGTGGAAGGGAGAACCCCTGAAGGAAGAGCACGTAGCAACTTCCTCCATGTTGAAGAAAACCTCCAGTTCAAAGCCAGGTGCTGAAGAACACAGTGTATCTCTGTGTGCGGTGGTGGGACAGGCGGGAGGACCCGTCTACTAGTGGGGGAGGGAGGGAAAGTGGACAAGGGAAATAAGACAGGAAGAGAATTCACAATGGGACACCTGAGTTTGAAAAGTTCTCCTAGCTAGTTTATTCCAAATGCTTAATTTTAATAATGAGGAAACAATGTCCAGGGAGATTTAAGTAGTTGGCTTGAACCAGACAGGGAGCTGGGCTGGAATGAGACTAAACCTGCCTTGGATGAAAAAGGTACATGCAAAATGAAAACCACCCCCACATATGGCTAACTTCAAATTTAGCAGTAGCGGTTCTGAGATCACCAACCTCAGGGTACTTTCTTGGTGTAGTGAACATCGTTAAAGGGATCAAGAACGGTAAATAAAGCACCTTCTAAGAGGTAGGTTTATTCATTAGTGTTGATGCCAAAAGTTTGGCACCTTAAACCAAAGTTCAACACAGAGTCCACTTTTGAAATTACCATGCAATTGAGTTATAATCCCTTATCAACAGGGTAAGGGAAAAAGCTGCTGCCAATATGAATGAAAACATAGGTTAAGCAACAATCAGGCTGCCTGTTGTTGTCGATAGCAGGGGGGAAGAAAAATATACTGTATAATTAAAAGAACATCAGCATTATTATCAAACATGCAAGTTAATAAAAATTGCATTCAACTTTTAGTTGGGCTACATAAGCAGGTAGAACACTACAGTATTGTGTGCACAATGCTTTCCTATCCACCTAACGAGCCCACTGTGTGCATCATTCATTCCCTCAAGTATTTTTTTATCTCCTCCCAGAAAAGCTGCTTAGAAGCTTGGGAAACAGAGATAAGTTGGATCTAGTCCTGTCCTCAGAGAACTCTTAGTCCTGGAAAGGAGTCAGACAAGCAAACCAATTTTCAGGGTATTCTGATGAGTGATGATAGACTTAGACATGACGTGCCCAGGGAATACAGAGAAAAATAATTTAACTTAAGGAAAGGGATTGATGAAAAAGAATAAAGGAAGGTATCCCTGAGAAAGTAACTGAAAGCTGAGTCCTCAAGTAGCTGATTGGGGAAGGTGGGGAAAGGTGAAGCAGTCAGAGGGAACAGCCAATGCAAAGGCCTAGAGAGGTAAGACTTTAGGCGATGCTTTCTGTAATTCAGACAGAATGGGTGCATTCAGAATAAAAGAATGAGGGCATGAAAAAGAAGGGAACAGGTGGAGAGAGATTTCAGAAACAGAATTCATAGGACCTGATAGATCTGACTGGATATGGGAGATAAGGGAGAGAGGAGAGCCCAGGGTGCTGGTGCCACTAATTGACACTGGGAATAAAGGCAGAGCAGTAAGGAAAATGATGACAATTCCATTGTAATTGAGCAGAATCTGAGGTGCCTGAGGGATATAATGGGAGATTTGTCTAGTAGTCTGGCAGCAGAGAGAGATTGGGGGTAGAGAATCTTTTAGAAATGACCATCATTTCAGTGGTAGCCATGGATGAGATGACCAAGAGCTGAAATCAAGAGGTGGCATGCTGTTGAGAGAATCAGAGACTCTGAACCCATACAAATTCTATTCATCATCATATAAGTTTAAACAAGTTTTAACATACCCCAAATTCTGTTTTCTCATCTATAAAATAGGAATGATGATATTCATCTCACAGGTTATTGTGAGGTTAAATGAGAGGTTGTACATTAGCTAGCACAGGGCCGATGGCACTAAGCCTGGAATTGTACAGTATGCAACATGCTCAGCTGTACAGCATGGCCCTGTCCTGCTACACAATAAGAACTCAGTCAATGTTATTCATGTAAAAAGGAAGGAAAAGAAATGGATCATAAAAGAGAACCAAAGGAGTACCAGTATTTAAAGAGCAGCCCACAAGTATTGGGAATTGCTCCTTTTAGACTGGAATAATAAATGTAACACTTGATATCACAGACTGAGAAATAGAGTACAACCACTGCAATCCATAAAATTGTTTTTTATATTTCTAAGCAATAAGAGACATAAGCCGAAACCGGTTTGGCTCAGTGGAACTATTTCTAAGCAATAAGAGACATAATATTACAAATTTCACCAGAGATTACAGTCATATTAACCATCGTAATAGAGAATACTTTCCTAATCAGAATTACAGACCTTCTAAAGAAAAGGCGAACAAAATCTTGCATGAATGGTAAGTAATCCAAACTGTAGGAATTGTGTTAACTTGTAATGTACCTAAAGTTATATAGAGCAAAACCAAAATAAATCCAAAGCATACTTAAATTTTTCCCTGCATCTGAGGCAAAACTACATAATATTACAAATTTTCACCAGAGATTACAGTCACATTAACTATCATAATAGAGAATAATTTCCTAATCAGAATTACAGACCTTCTAAAGAAAAGGCGAACAAAATCTTGCATGAATGGTAAGTAATCCAAACTGTAGGAATTGTGTTAACTTGTAATGTACCTAAAGTTATATAGAGCAAAACCAAAATAAATCCAAAGCATACTTAAATTTTTCCCTGCATCTGAGGCAAAACTATACAGAAAT
>NW_006286140.1:5964088-5991741 GCF_000327345.1 Myotis davidii
CAACAACAGACCACATAGGTGACTGTGGTCTCATAGATTATAATGGGGCTGAGCTGAAAACAATGAATGAACAAACAAGACAAAGAAATAAACAAAAAATAGACACAGACAACAGTATGAGTGTTACCCAGGAAAAAGGGGTTGGGAGAGGTAGTAAAAGGTAAAGGGGGTCAAATATAAGGTAAGGGAAGGAGAACTGACTTTGGTGGTAAAAACACAATGCCATATGCAGATGATGTATTATAGAATGGTAAAATTGCAACCTATAGAATTTTATTAACCAGTGTCACCCCCGATAAATTTAATTTTTAAAAAACACATCTGTTGCCCTAACCGGCTTGGCTTAGTGGATAGAGCGTCAGCCTGTGGACTGAAGGGTCCCAGGTTCGATTCCGTTCAGGGGCATGTACCTTGGTTGCAGGCACATCCCCAGTAGGGGGTGTGCAGGAGGCAGCTGATCGATGTTTCTCTCTCATCGATGTTTCTAACTCTCTATCCCTCTCCCTTCCTCTCTGTAAAAAGTCAATAAAATATATTTTTTTAAAAAACACATCTGTTAAATGCTACATTAGGAAAAACTGAAATGCATGTAATACTTATTTTAAATGACCTTTATTTTAACTGGTGACAAATAAGTTTAAATTAAAATCAAGAAACTCTACAATATATATGCTTCAAAAAAGATAATGGAGCTGAAAAATTCCTATTGCCTGTAACGTCATAGCACAACATAGTTTTCGTGTTTGTGTGATGCTGGTGTAAACACACCTACTGCACTGCCAGTTGTATAAAAGCATAACACATACAATGATGTACAGTATGTACTTTAATGATGATAATAAATGACTATGTTACTGGTTTATGTAATATAATGAAAGGGTAATATGCAAATTGACCCTAACAGCAGAACAACTGGGAATTCTGCTTATAAACAGGCTGCTGTAAAATTACGTCATGTTATAATGGCCGCAGCCTCATACCTCTCGTGTTTACCCCATCTCTTGATTACAACATTTTCTCTTGTGCTTGATTTAATCTCATGCTGTGTTTTACAGTAACATGCTGTACAGGCTTGTAGCCTCAAACAAAGGTGTGCAGTAGGCTATACCATCTAGGTTTAAGTGAACTCTGTGATGTTTGCACAACAATGAAATCACCTAAAGACACTTTTCTCCGGTGCCCTTCATTGAGCAGCGCATGACTGTAATCTCAAACTGCCATTGCCATTCTGCCGCATGAGAACCCGTCATGACCCCGGAGGAAGAGCTGAACGAGAGAGCAAGATTCCAAAGGATTCAGTTGTTCAAGACTTGAAACATCCCCCCTACAACACCATGGCCAGCTGGGGTTATGAGCTCAAGGAGGAACATGTTCTCAGCACTCTTGTTCATCCCCTAACTCTAGAAAAAGTGACTGCATCAGCCCTGAATTAAGATTCTCCACTAGAAAGTCAGATGAAATAGTCTTGGGAATCCTTGTTTGCAAAGTTTGCATTAATCCTCCTACTACTATTATTATCATCTCTTCTAAATCCTGTATATCAGACAATCAATGAAAAAAAACATCCCCCACCAATGTTCCCATAGTTGTCATCCCAGAGAGTGTACTGATCGGTGTGCAGGACACAGAGAGCTGAGTACTGTGCCCCCATATCCCACATGACACAGAGGATTCACCTGAAGTAAAAGTCAAACTATTTCTTGGCTTAAATCATGAGGAACTTCATTCTTCAAACTAAGATTCCACTCTACAGGGATCAAATCACACATAGGTGGGAATATTGCAGCTGTTAAATTTCCAGTAGAACTTTAACGCCACCTTAAAAACCTGTTTTCTCTTATAACACAGGTGTCTGACTCCCTTCTTTTCCTGCTTTCTCCTTTTTACTCTTCTCGTCCCTCTTCCTGCAAAACAGTGAATTATAAAGTCCCAAATGAAATAAAGAGTATTAACCTTGTAGCAAAAAGCATTCTTACAAGTGAGTGACCCTTCCATGGATCCCTCTCATTCCTCTTGGCCCTGGAGAAGAATCATACTTGGTTAAAAATATGAAGACCACTTTAAGTAAGTGGTAATTGCAGTCACGTGATACCTCTTGGCAAAGTACGTTTTTTCCAAGGGCCTCACAATAATTTTTAAACACACACTATGCCTGAGCCACATAACTATATTTATCTCATGGAAGTCACTGTGTCACTAGTTGCATGTAATTAATGATCTCGTAAGGCCAGTACTGAAGAAAATAAGTTATTGCCCAGAGTCATTTCTTTTCAGAAATGTAGGCCTTTCCTCCCTCCTCTACCTCAGCTCTCTCTTTATCCCTCCACTTTGGCACCTGTGGAGCACTCTATTCACAGGCCTGTCTCCCTCACTAGTCCGTGAGAGGAGTGTCATAATATTTCTTTTTCACTTTCCGCTCACATCAGCCCTTCACTTACCCATGAACCAAAGTTAACAGTCTGTGGTGTCTTCTAAGTAATTTTCTCTGTGTTCATTTAGTCATGCTGATGTATGCTCACACACACACACACACACACACACCATTTATCTTAGCTCTGTGAATTGTCTTTTCATATTCTTTGTCCATTGTGCTTCAGTATAGTTTATATTTTTCTTATTTATAAGAGCTATTTATAAATATGAACACTTGGGTGAAATACACTTTACAAAGACTATTCCACACATAGCTGATGTCTGCTGATTTATTTATGTTACTACTAGAGGCCCGGTGCACGAATTCATGCACAGGTGGGGTCCCTCGGTGAGGACTGTGGGGATTGGGCTGAAACAGGCAAGCCAACGCCGCTTGCTGCTCCTGCCTGCCTTCCGCTCCTGCCTGCCACTCCTGCTCATCCTGACCTCCACTCGCACCCAGTCAGTCCTGATTGGGAGAGGCTCGCACCACTGCAGCACTGCTCGCCAGCCTTGAGCCCTGCATCTGGCACCTGTCCTGAGGAGGTGAGGGGGGCCGGGACACGATCAGCCCTCCAGGTGGGCAATAGGATGCCCTTGCTGGCCTGGGATCTGGATCCATCCATCTGACATTCGCGCCGGTTGTCAGAAGCCACCTGCAGCCACTTTTATATCATTTCTTCCTTGTGGAGTGTCTAGGGAGGGGAAGTGGCCACGGTGCACGAGGCCAACTTCCAGGAGGCCGGCAGCACTGTCAGGATCATGCCAGCAGTGCTGGTCTGTCGGTGCCTGGCCCATTCTACGGAGATTGGGCCTGCAGGACAACTGAGGGAATGAGTGGCTGCCAAGGGCTGATGGGCCGCCAGGACAGGTCTGTCAGTTGAGTGGCACTCCCACTGTGGGAGCACACTGACCACCAGGGGGTAGCTCCTGCATTGAGTGTCTGCCCCTGGTGATCAGTGCACATCATAGTGACCAGTTGACCAGTCGACCGGTCAACCAATCGTTTGGTCATTCGGTCGCTTAGGCTTTTATACGTATATATAGATTTCCATAAAATGGTTTTTGGTTATATGTGTTATGATATCCCTTCTTTTTCATATGTGGCTTCTAGGGTTTCCAGTCTTAAGAAGAATTCCCAAGCTTCAGATTGTACATGGGCTCTTTCTTAGATATTCTTGTGACATGTTAACTGTTATAGTTTTTTTATATTTAATCTACTAAGGAACTGTATTTAAGTGATATATAATGAATCCTGTTATATTTTAACCAGATAGGGAACTACCTATAATAGAACACTTTTTTAAGTAACCCAAGATTTTTTCACTGAATTGAACTGTAGAATGTATCAAATATTCAGTTTTCTGTATTTCCAATTATCTATTCTGACTGATATACACTGAATGGCCGGATTATTATGACCACCCCATCAGTACTTCATTGACACTTCCAAAAATACTGAATATTGAAAACTTCCTAAGCAAATACTCTCAAGGTTTTATTGTTATTATTATTTGCATAACTAATTCACTTCATTGTACTGATGAGGTGGTCATAATAATCTGGCCACTCAGTGTGTTTCTGAATCTACTCTGTTCCAATGATCTATGTCAATTCCTAGGCCACTACTGTGTTGCTTATAGTGACTTTACAGTATTTTTATTTTTCATATTTTCCTTGGGTATTATAGGGTATTTCTTTATCAATATAAAACTTTAAGGTCATTTTATGCAATTAAAAAAAAAAAACGTGTTTCTAAATAATAACTCACCCAATCAAATGCCTGATCTCATGAGATCTAATCCCACCGGGCATCATGTAATTGATGAGGGCATCACAGAGGTTATTCTGGCAGATAACCTAAGTGATTTTTTTAAATTGGCACAAAATTCAAAGTAACATATAACTTGTCAACCTTTTTAAATTCATCTTCTTCCCTTTGTATTTTGCATCTAAGTTTCAGACACACTAAACTATTTCAGGCACCCACGTTTCTCATTCACAAATTCCCCTGGTTCTCCATTTGCCCAGGCCATTCTTCCTCACCCTTTTCACCTAACCAACAGTTTCTCAGTCCCCAGAATGCAACTCAAAGTATATCTTTTCTGGGACAACCCCCCTCTACTTTCTTCCTCTGTCACATTAAGGTGAGATAACCTCCTCTGGTCTTCCTCCCTTATAAAATGCTCTTACCCTATTATAGCACTCAATCCTTCATTCAGCAAATTTTTATTTTCTACTGGGCTCTTCATTTTCTACCGGGCTCTGGAAATGCAAAGATAAATAAAACACAAGATTTCAAGTGGAACAGGAAAAGAAAGACATGTAAGTCAGAGCAGTGCTGGACCTGATCCAGGATAGCAGTTTTGTGAGTCCCGCCTGGCAGGGTGGGGAGAGCTTAATGGCCAGAAGTGTGAGAAGCCAATGGGGAAGAGGCTGGGCAAAAGGAACTGCATGAGCAAAGGTAAAGAGAAGGACAACAGGTAGACTTTGTTGGTGGCAGAAAACATACCTGTTTTAACCAAGGCACTCTATTTAAAAGATAAACTGTAAAACTACTCATTTACAAACTTTTTCAAGCTAAAATAAATTTGTTACTTAAATTCTGGAAAGAAAAATCCAATAATCAAAGCAAAAGATAATCACAGAAAGTCAACCCTAACCTTATTCCTAATTGTCAGTAATATCCAATGCTTTATTAGAGATATATGAGTACTTTCAGATTTTATTTAAAGATAGAAAGGCGATTTTGTAACTGCTCTGATGAGCTTTAGTGAAAAAAGGATAATAGTTCAGTCATGTGAGACCTGAAAAATGAGAGACTCATTCACCTTCCCAGGTAAGTGTGAGAACAAATCAAGACAAATGATAGCAGCTTTGGTGAAAGGCCTCTGGCCCATTCTACAGGGATTAGGTCTTCCTTTCCTATGACATAATACATACACACAGGCTAACGCTGGCTGAAGCTCTCCTACTCAGTGGTTGTATGGAAAATCACCAATCCAACTGTATCCTCTTTGACCAACAGAGAAAAACCTGTTCGGAGTGACCAATGTTATTACATGTTGTTACTTACATTCTAAAAAAAAAAAAAAAAATTCCAATCTTTTCAGCCTGCAGTTTTTAAATATCTTCCCTCAGAACCCTGGACAACATAGACGTTGCTGTGCCTAGAAAAACGGCAGATGAGAAACTGCAGATACCATCATCCTCAAAAGAATGCTGCAACCTGGGGCAGCCGGCTGCCCAGCTCACGATGATTGTTTTGGTTCAACAGTTCAGATTGCTCGAGATGTTTCTTTGATAGCACATCAGTTTATACCTCTTAGCAGAAAGCACACCGACTTCACAGGAAACGTCACAAATGAACAAGGTGGAGACATTCTGAGCCACATCACGGCCTGAATGATGCTATGCTTCATTTTATACCGCATTCCAAAAATCAAGTGGAGGACGAGGCATGAATATTATTATCACTATTCTGCAAGAACTGAGTAAGAGGTATGGAGCACAATACTCCAGGTTTATAATAAGTAAATCTGTAAGTGAATTATTCCTTGTTCATTATAAATTATGTTGCCATAGAGGAAGGTTCATTCTAACCTCTGAAAAACTAATCAAAATCTATGTTACTACAGCAATGCTACCTCATCTGGGTGCTTCCACAAACATCCTCTCGTTGAATACTCAGAACAACCTTCCCATTGGAGTTTTATCATTCTGTTTCTACAGATGAAAACACTGAGCACTGAAAAATGAACTCAGTTACCACACAGCTTGGACTAGAACTTACTAACCATGCCCAGTGACTTTCTGCTAGAGCACCCATGCCTCCTGAAATAAAGTTATAGGTGAAATCAAGCTCTCCATGTTCTCATATCAAACCTTTTTCGGAAGGACAAAAATAGAAGGTTGATGCAAAACTTTTAATTCTATTTTTAAACATCTACTCAGGGCAAAAGGCCAGGTGTTAGGCCACAATTATATTAGACACTATTCCTACCTTAGCAAAAGCCAAACCTTGACCAAGCAGAAAAATATAAAATATACATTGGGAAGAGAATCCAACAAGTCTGAGTTCATTAGCTCTCAGCAATGGCCTTCGATAAGAAGGAAGGGGCAAGTTTCCTGGAAGAGTAAACAGTCAAAAAGAGTGACTCAAAGACTATTTTAGTACAAGATCTTATTTCAACCTTGTTGTCCATCTGTTTGCTGAGAATGTAAAGTTGTCTCATCCAGGTCAGCAAAGGAGATGAAATCATCCACTAAAGCCATGTATACAGGGGCTGCGATTACATTACACAGCCATGCGTTTAGAGGCCAGTACACACCTTCCTGTTACCTGTCTGGACTGCTGTGCAGTGATGGCACCTCACCCCAGGAAGGTTGAGTTCAGGGATTCAGCAAAACTAATGGGTAATGCTCTAAAGTTCTTTATTCATTTACTGCAAGCTAACCTAGGAGAAAGAACAACTCAAAGAACTGCATGCAAGAAAACAACAGTTAATAAATGTTTTAAATGCAGGCAGGCATTGACTAACCAATGACAATACCTATTTAGCAAATGTTGCAGCCAGTCATTCTTCCCTCCCAACTCCTCCTCTCTAGACTTCCCTATTTTTCCTATGGGATTCACTAAGGACATCAAACTCACTACTCTCTACGCTAGCCTGCCCTTCCTTTTGTGGCATCTTGTACCCACGCATCTTTCATTACCTGGAGCCCACACCCATCACTCACCTGCACACCATTCTTCCTACCTCCTTTGGAGTGAGAGAAAATGGAGCTTCCAGGGAGTCTCAAACTTGGAGAAGGTCAGTGGGATTAGTATTCAGGAAGCTAATGAATTAGGCCTTTAGGCACAGAAGAGACCAGACCCCAATTTTAAGGGCAAGAAAATGTCAAGAATATAATTACCATTTCTGCTATGTTGCAGAACAAATGGTCACTCAGTTTGGCTAGAAACCTAAACTAGCCAGTATAATATTGTTTCCACAGAAAAATTAGTTCCAAATTCTAAACAACTGACCTGCAAGCAAACTTTTGGAACTCTTAATGTTCATAAGTTTGGGCCACTTACAAAAGAAAGTAACAACATGACCTTTCTCCTTAACTTTCTTTCTCTTTACAGCTGCAGAAGAATACAGAAAATACACATGTCTGTAATGGGGCACTGAGCTTTGACCTTCTTCCGCAGAAGCTGTTTCCATTGAAAAGGATGTTGATGACCACCATTGGTTCCTAAGAGACCAGAGGCACATGCATTCTTCCCGTTATGCCCAAGGAGAGTGACTGGGCCCACTTCTGGGTAAGCAATGACTACTGGGGAAAGGACTCTCAGCATTATAATAAAGAGATAGAAAGGACAACAGGTGGGGGAGGGTTTTATTCACTTTATATTTGCAAAGGGAGTCAGCGGAGCTGCTGCTACCATAGCCCAAAGCGAAAGTTGAACTCTCAGGAGGCAGGAGGCAGGTGGTTGCTTCTGAGCAGATATTGTAAAGCATATTCCTGTGTGTGTGTGTGTGTGTGTGTGTGTGTGTGTGTGTGTGTGTGTGTGTGTGTAAAGGCAATTGAGCTTTAAGGTGTAAGACTGGAGGGGCAATGACAACGTACTTCAAAAAGGGAAAATCGGTCACAAGACCACATACTAGACAAGCCTGTTCTAGTCTTGTTTTCAGTTCAAAGAGCTATAATCATAGGTCAAACCTAGAAGGAAATCCTTAGACATCTCCATGTCGCAATTAGAATACCAAGAATGTAGTCAAACCAGATGAGGAAGAAAAGACAGGAGTCCGACATCCTACCAGTAAAGGACGGTGCCTCCAAGTCCCACGGCAGCCATGGTTAGACAATGTAATCCCGACGCCTCAGCTAAAGCTGACTGGACCCCGAATGGATGTCTGTCTGAAACGGAGCCAATCAGATTTTCTACCAGGAATTTGGAATTGGGATTTAGGGACAGCTAATCTCTGCACTTGGTTGAAGCTGTGCAGCAGCCATATTCCATCATCAATAGGAGCAGCAGAAAAAGCCAGAGAGGATTAACAGAGCCAGCGTGCAGGAGAAAAGGCGAGGTAAGAGTCAGAGAAAGAGAATGATAGTTTAACGGTACTCGGTTACAGTTCCTTCCAGAAGCCACTTGCATCCCCTATATTTGAGCTCCTCCAGACACTTCTTGTCTTTACTATAACAAGTTTTTGTTACACCCAGTTCAAACTGATTTCAGTTATTTGAAATCAAAAGTACCTTGATTAAACCACATTGCCTTAAAGTAAATCAACATCATGCTATGCAAACAGAGCATAGACTTTTGGCTCTGCCAATGCAGCGTTCAAATCTCAGCTCCCCTGTCTCCCTTGTCTCATCTAGAGTAAGTTTCCTTATTTCTCTGGGCCTTGGCCCCCTCACTTGTAAAATGCAGACAATAATTGCCACGTATAATTATTGTGAAAATCAGAAACCTATGGAGAGTGCTTCTGGCACACAGCAAGCACAAAAAAAATAAGTCCTGGTAGAGTTCTTTGGAGCAGTAGTCATGGTGGCCCTAGTGGGACTACCATGGATATCTCAATAGAAGGGTTCTACACAAAACCAGAGCTTATGAACACAGAAATATTTTTCTTAAATTCTATACTTTATAAAATAATCAACCCAAGTTTCTTTAATGAGATACTCTAGTATATGCAACATATGACTTGATTTTAAAATACTTTTCAATACAGCATCTACTACAGATTACTTCCATATTTGCGGGGAAAGTCCTGGGGAAATCCCAGTCGCAACTCTAACCAGAGGACCACTTCTTTATCAACTCATCTTTCTCCTCCATCAGTTTACACATTGGAGCAATGGTTCTAATCCTGTGTAAATCATAGATCCTTTGAGCTCATGCTTTGGATAACAGTATGAGCTCTCACTTCAGAAGATTTACATATAACATAAATAACAACATTTTGCACATTTTCCAGTGTGCATGGTGCAGCTAAATCTCATCCATGAATCCCCAAGGACTGAACAGTCCAGTAAACTTCTTTACTTGGCATTTCCTTAAATAAGTCTGTGTGTCAGAATGGACCCCTAGGTGTGATCCACAGACAAGAGATAACCTACATCAAACTTCCTCCAGGCTAATATCCTTACTGAAATGCAATGCAGTAGGTATGCAATGTCTGGGAGGAAAACTTGCATATCTCCCATACTAAAATAGGAATGAGGACAGAATATGTGTCTTTTTTTCCTAAGATTATGTTCCATACAGTAAATGTTCAAAAATGATAAATAAACATGTAATATTTGGTAAATACAAATTATGATTTATGCTTTTCTTTTTCTTGGGAAATTCAAGGTAGTGTACAGTCAATAAAAGGATTGTAATCCATTTCAGGACACCCCTCCCCCCCAAATATAATTTCGATAAGAGCCTTATCGGAACTGAAGGAAGTCTCTGCTTGATCAATTCTAAAGAATTAAATTTATGGGCACTGACTTCTATACAATGCACAATTTCTGGTCTTCTTTGATTCTCTTCTACTCTAAGACATTTCTAAAATATATTCCACCATACACTCAAACATGTGAGCACTCTCCCTCACATTAAAAGAAGTGTCAGCCTGGCTGGTGTAGCTCAGTGGTTGAGCATCGCCCCATGAACTAGGAGATGGAGGTTCTATTCCTGGTCAGGGCACATGCCCAGGTTGTGGGCTTGATCCCCAATAGGGGGCGTGCAGGAGGCAGCCAATTAATGATTCTTTCTCATCATTGATGTTTCTCTTTCTCTCTCTTTCTCTCTCTCTCTCTCTCTCTCTCTCTTCCTCTCTCTGAAATCAATAAA
Source organism: Myotis davidii (assembly GCF_000327345.1). Classification (NCBI taxonomy): domain Eukaryota; kingdom Metazoa; phylum Chordata; class Mammalia; order Chiroptera; family Vespertilionidae; genus Myotis; species Myotis davidii. The sequence continues at coordinate 5,974,335 of NW_006286140.1, forward strand.
AACATATTTTTTAAAAAGCAAGTGTCAGATTTTCATGGAATTGAGTTATTAGCCAAATTAATTAGCCAAAATAAATTCACTTGTTATTTCTTTATATATGTTAAGGATAATAGTAGTGAAAAGAAGGAGAATTAGAGTATAGAAACACTTTGAGGCATATATAATGAATATCTTCAATAAAATTTTGAATGAATAGCTAACCAAAAAAACAAATTGAAACAAGTTAAAGATAGATATACAAGAACAAACTATAATCTTACCTCTATATTATTACTGCCATAATTCATTCATAGGTAATCTAAATGCCACCTTGTTACTCAGACAGTCTTTTATTTGTTCATTCAACAAATCCTATATAATAAAAGCCTAATATGCTAAGTGTCTGTCAGTCAACTGGTTGGCCATTTAACCAATCAAAGTGTAATATGCTAATGATATGCTAAGACTACTCAACAGCTCGCTATGATGTGCACTGACCACCAGGGGGCAGACGCTCTGACCAGTAGGTTAGCTTGCTGCTGGGGTCTGGCCCATCAGGACTAAGTGAAATGGGCTGGATACGCCCTGGAGCCCTCCTGCGGTCCCTCCCCTGCTGACCAACCTCCCGCGTCTCTTCCTAGCCCCGATCGTGCACTGGTAGGGTCCCTTTGCCTGTCCTGTACCCTCTCTCACAATCCAGGACCCCTCGGGGGATGTCAGAGAGCCAGTTTCGGCCTGATCCTGCAGGCCAGGCTGAGGGACCCCACTGGTGCACGAATTCATGCACAGGGCCTCTAGTATTAAATAAATCCTTATTATGTGTCAGGCACAGTGCTAGACCCTAGGGGTACAAAGGTAAACAAGAAAGCCAAGTGTCTGACCTCACAATGATTGTCTTTCCTTTCTAGCAGGAAAGACAATTTTTTAAAAGTGATAATAATAAAGTGGTGCTAAGAGATGCACAGGTGCTATGGAAACACTTGGCTGGAGCCCAAACTTAGTCTAATCTAGAGCAATGATTTCCAAGTGTGATCCCTGCACCAGCAGCATCAATGTTACCCTGTGGTTTTAGCAAGCCCTCCAGCTGATTCTAATTCACACTCCATCCCAGTGCTGTTAAATTGGATAACGGATGTTTTTGTCCCTAGCTGATTCCTCTGTGGAAACAAGGACTGGTAAATACTAGTCCACAGGGTGGGGAAAGACCTGTGTAAGTGACATTTAAGCTAAGACCTGGATGAATAGGAGTCAGAAAATAAACAGGAAAAAGGAGTTTCGAAGCAGAGAAAACTGGGTGTTTAAAGGGCGAAGGGCAGAAACACATAGTGCATTTGAAGGATTTACAGAATTCAGTAGGGATGGATTATAGAAAGGTTGAGGAAGAGTGCTTTGAGATCAGAGTGAAGGAATTTGATGAGATGATAAGAAGGAATCCATAAACTTAGGAGTTGAACTAAAAGACCATGGGAAGCCTTTTTAAGCAACTTGACATTACCAGGTCTTTGTTTAAATATCACCCTGGCTGCAGCGTTGAAATAGGTTGACCAGAAGCAAAATTTAATCAGGTGCTTCTAGGTAAGACTGTCTCACTAGTACAAGTGAGAAACGATGCTGGTGGTAGTAATGGGAAGAAGGGGAGGAAACAGCTTCACACATTACTTCAAAGCCAGAATTGATAAGACTAGGGCATTAGGAAGATGTTGTAGATGTGAGAGGTGAAGAACTCAATGTTTACTTCCAGGTTTCTGGTAAGAGCAATGGGGTGGATAAACATAAGTTCAGATTTCAGCATACTGAATTCAAAGTTGGAAATACAAGTGAAAATGTCTAGTAGGCTCTTTAACCACAGACCTGTGAAACTATTTACTGAGGAGTAGTCTGCTTATTCGGGGTTATTGAAGCCATGAAGGGGAATGATAAGTAATTCAAGTTTAAGATGAAGAGAGCTTAGAACAGGGGTCCTCAAACTTTTTAAACAGAGGGTTAGTTCACTGTCCCTCAGACCGTTGGAGGGCTGGACTATAGTTTAAAAAGAAAACTACGAATAAATTCCTATGCACACTGCACATATCTTATTTTAAAGTAAAAAAACAAAACGGGAACAAATACAGTACTTGTATTTGCATGTGGCCCGTGGGCCGTAGTTTGAGGACCCCTGGCTTAGAGCCTATCCCCTTAGGAACACTAATGAATAGAGGAGAAAGTGATAACAACAAAAGAGATAGCAAAGAATTAAAAAAAGAAATGACCAGGGAGTTAGGAAAACCAAGAGACCAAGTGAATGTAGCACATGAAAGCCAAAGTAAGAGAAATCTCTGAGAAGCAAAGAGAACACTATACAGAATCAAATGCTGGTAGAAGTTCAAACAAGGTAAAGACCAAAACAGGTCCATTGAATTGATGATATTAGGGGTCAATGACGACTTGAACAAGAGAAGCTCCAGAAAGTGGAAGGGATAAATGCCAGTTTGGAATGGGCTGAAAAGTAAGCTGGAGGTAAGGAAGTGGAGCTGGTAGGTGGACAGCATGGTCAAGAAATTTGATTATAAAAAATGAGTAGAGTGGTATCTAGAGAAGGATGTGGAATTAATCCAATACATTTTTTATTGTATGCTTATGAGAAAATGTAAAAGGCAGAGAAGATAATGGAGAATGACAGGATAAATTATAGTACAGACCATTGAAAAGATGGGAAGAAACTGGACCATAAGTCCAAGAGGAGAATTTGCCCTACCCGGTGAGACTGCAGTGGGGCACATGCATCTATATGTACTTTCATTTTCGGGTCTTCATTAGGAGAGAGATGACAACCCTGGACTATTTGCAAATACTATTGTTATACTTATTATGGGAGCTGCTCAGAATGAGTTTTATCTGGAGCATTTCAGTGTATCAGTGAGCTCCAGTATACACTGAGTGGCCAGATTATTATGACCACCCCATCAGTACTTCATTGACACTTCCAAAAATACTGAATATTGAAAACTTCCTAAGCAAATACTCTCAAGGTTTTATTATTATTATTATTTGCATAACTAATTCATTTCATTGTACTGATTGGGGGTGGTCATAATAATCTGGCCGATCATAATAATCTGGCCACTCCGTGTACATTCTCACACAAGTTCCTGAGAATATAAGAGCTGCTGCCCTGGCCAGACCAACTATGTGGTAACTGACTTGCCTCTATTTGCTTGGGACTTTCCTCGCTTCTGCACTAAAATACCTGTGTCCCAGGAAACCCCCTCATGCACAGCCCGGAACAATTGATCACAATGCATCTGGCTCTCCTACAGCCCCTTCCAATGTTAGCAATACGTTATTTTTTTATAAATGAGTCATGATAATCCTCTCACACAAATTACCAAACTTAACTTACTCATATTTTTAACCCAAACTAAATCTTGGAGTTTGCTGCTTACAGGGTAAAGTAGTATTCCTTTTTATTCCTTTTATGGAACTGTAAGAGACGATGCGAATGACATGATTCATTTGTTCTATTTCCAACCTCATTCTATAAACCCTGGAAGGTCATGGTGTGAAAATCCTGCTTATGGATTTGTTGCAATGTTTTGCCTAAACGGTTATTCAATATAAAGTACAAAAATATTGAATCTGTAACAGAAAACAAATATTTTATTCAGCCCTTAATAATTCAAAATGTTCCTTGTTTTGCTAACTGGATAACTTTATAGGAGTAAGTTCCATTACATACACAAATGTTCAAAACTGAGAATGATTCAGCATTTCATTAGAATACACAACATAATCGAGAAGTAACCTAAAACTAGGCTACTAATAAACCTAATGATTTAGGAGATTTAGGAAGGAGCAAGGCAAACAACTGAGTTAAACTGGTATAGTTTAATTTTAAAATAATTAGCTTAAATAAGGTGCTTTTACAAATATAAATAGCTAAATGACAATCTAAGCAAATTTCACCACAAAAGAGCAATCTCAGTAGAAAAAATATGTACAAAAGTTAGTGCTTTTTACCCTAACCGGTTTGGCTCTGTGGATAGAGCGTCAGCCTGCGGACTGAAGGTCCCAGGTTCGATTCCAGTCAAGGGTATGTACCTTGGTTGCGGGGACATCCCAATAGGGTGTGTGCAGGAGGCAGCTGATCAATGTTTCTCTCTCATCGATGTTTCTAGCTATCCCTCTCCCTTCCTCTCTGTAAAACATCAATAAAATATACTTTATATAAAAAAGTTAGTGCTTTTTTAGGTGGTAATTAGAATTATTGTGGTGATCATTTCATAATGTATACAAATATGAAATTGTTATGTTGTATACCTAAAACTAATGTAATGCTATAGGTCAATTATACCTCAAAGAATGTTAGCACTTTGCAGAAGTACTAATGTATTGATATTTCTAAAGTAGTATATTTTTTCTCTAGCTTTATTAATATATCATTGACATTTAATATTGTGTAAGTTTAAGGTGTATACATGTTGATTTGATACACTTACATATTGCAAAATGACCACTATTATACTGTGGCTGATACCTCATCACTTCACATAACTACCGTTTCTTTTTTGCAGTGAGAAGATTTAAGATTTATTCTTCCAGCATTTTTCAAGTATATAACACAATATTGTTAACCACCTGCTGTATATTAGATCCCCACACTTATTCATTTATAACTGAAAGTTTGTAACCTTTTACCAATACCACCTCATTTCCCCCACCTTCCAGCCCCTGGTAACCACCATTCTATTGTTTCTATGAATTCAGCTTTTTCAGATTCCACATACAAGTGAGATCATACAGTATTTGTCTTCCTCTTCTGACTAATTTCACTAAACACAATGCCTTCAAGATCCATCCATGTTGTCACAAATATCAGGATCCCTCCTCTTTCTCATGCTGAATAATATCCGAGCGCGCGCGCACGCGCGCACCTGTGTAAAGTACATTTTTTTATTCTTTTATCTGTTGATGGACTCTTAGGTTGTTTTCATATCTTGGCAATTGTAAGTAATACTGTAATGATCATGAAAGTACAGATATCTCTTCGATACCCTGTTTTCATTTCTTTTCACATATACCCAGAAGTGGGATTTCTGGATGATAGAGTTGTTCTATTTTTAATTTTTTAAAAAATCTTTATTATTGAAAGTATTACATATGTCCCCCTTTCCCTCCCATTTACTCCTTCTAGCTTGCCTCCACCACCCAGCCCCATGCCTTCACCATCCTATTGTCAGTGTCCATGGGTTATGCATATATGACTTGGGCTGTTTCCAGATCTTAGCTATTATGGATTGTGCTGCTATGAACATAGAAGTGCATACATTCTTTCAGATTGGTGTTTTGGGTTTCTTAGGATATATTCCCAGAAGTGGGATCACTGGGTCAAATGGAAGTTCCATATTTAATTTTTTGAGGAACCTATATTATTTTCCATAGTGGCTGCACCAATTTACATTTCTACCTAGAGTAAACAAAAGTTCCCTTTCTCCACATCCTTGCCAACACTTGTTATTGCTTGTCTTTTTTGATAATAGTCATTCTAACAAGTGTGAGGTGATATCTCATTGTAATTTTGATTTGAATTTCCTTGATAATTGGTGATATTGAGCATCTTTTCATGTGCCTGCTGGTCATTTGTTAAGTCGTCTTCTTCTTCAAAAAAATGTCGATTCAGTTCCTCTTCCCTTTTTTAATTGGATTTTGTGGGAGTTTTGCTCAGTTGTATGAGTTCTATATATATCCTGGGTATTAACCCCATACCAGATATAGTATTTGCAAATATTTTCTCCCATTCCATAGGTTGCCTTTCATTTTGTTTTTGCTGCACAGCTTTCAAATTTGATGTAGTCCCACTTGCTAATTTTTGCTTTTGCTGCTTGTGCTTTTGGTGGCATATCTAAAAAAGAATTGCCAACACCACTGTCAAGGAGCCTTTCCCCTGTGGCTTTTTGCTTGTTTTGTTTTTTATTTGTTTGTTTGTTTGGGGGGGTTAGTTTTATGGTTTTAGATCCTATGTTTAAGTCTTTAATTCATTTCACTGCATGATCCAAGATGCCTGCTGAAATGCCAGCCATCACAGTGAAGGTTATAAGGAGGAAGTGAGAAAAGAGCAAAAGAATGTGTGCCCCTCCTTTTCAACAGCAACTCTGGAATTTCTCAAATACTTCTACTTACATGTGATTGGCTGGAACTTAATCAGGTAGACACACTTGGATGTAATGTAGATGGGAAGTGTAGTTTTATTTTGGGCTAAAGTTCTGGCTAAAGGAAAAGTTGAAAATGAATTCAGGAAGGCAACTAGTAGTCTCTGCCACAGATGAAGAAATCAGCAACAGAGCTCAGGCTCTCTCTGTTCCATCTTGCTCTCTTCCTTTGAACTGACCTCATTGTTGTACAGTGTCCCAGATTGGTACTGGCCTTACAAGCCAGTATGACAGGAAACATGAAGTTCTAAAACTTGACACCATTGTCTTCTGCCATGGTTGAATAAACTGAAGACACCAAACCACATGTACTAGCCAGATCTGTTGTCTCTAAAGTCACAATGAGCTCAGCTTCTAAGACTAGGCTTAGAATCAGAGGATATTCATTGAGTGCACAATATCCATACCCCTTCTGGGCAAGGTATGCATAAAGCCAGGTCTTTTGTTAACAGAACCCTAAGCTAAAAATAGAGACAGAGATTCTTCTACATCACACTGAGTAGCAGGTATACAAAGGGGAAGTCTCCATTGCAATATGAATCACCCAACTTGCTTACATATTTGACCCTCAGACTATTTTTATAGATTTTGTATGTGATAAAGCAGCTAGAGCAAGATGCTTTCCAATAATGGACAGAACTACCTTGTACAGAAAGTAGATTACTACAAACTCCCTATTTTAGTGTTCCACTACCTTCTTTATGAATTTTGCCCTGAAACTTCTCTCACTCCTCCTATACTCATTTAGGCACCCAGTTATCTCATGCTGCCCCACCTCCAACTGAAGGTATCTCAAACCATCCTAGAGGAGGTACCCTACTGTCTCATGGCACTGATCACAGAGTTAGTTAAGATAAACTAAAGTACATAACCATTTATTGCCCCTTCTAGGTAATGCCTGGTGGCAATGTATAAGACTCTCTAAATAAGTGTTATAGGCTCAATTAGTGTCTTCCCAAAATTCATAAGCTGAAGCCCTAACCCCAGTACCTCAGAATGTGAATGTGTTTAAAGATAGTGTCTTTAAAGAGGTGATTCAGTTAAAATGGGATCCTTAGGGTGGGTCCTAATCCAATAATACTGGTGTCCTTATAAGAAGAAGAGATTTGAACACAAGTCCAGAAGGGAGACCATCTGAGGACACAGGAAGAAGACAGCCCTCAACAAGTCAAGGAGTGAGGCCTCAAAAGAATTCAACCCTGCTGGCTCCTTGATCTCTGACTTCCAGCCTCTAGGACTGTGAGAAAATAAATTATGTTGTTGAAGCCACCCAATCTGCTGTGATACTTTGTCTAGCAGCTCTAGCAAACTAATGCAAGGAGTAACTAAGTATTTCAAATGGCACCAATTTAGAATTGGTGGGAAGCTCCACTGAAATCATACCAGTTAAGCAGTTACCACCTTTGCATGCAGGCAGACCTAGACCCAAGTTAATAGCAGAAGTTGTATATTTCTAACGGACATTTGAGTGACAAAAGAAAGTAGCACCGGTTATAACCGAAACATAAAATAGGCATTCGTGAGTCCATACTGATATAAATAAATGATGGGGAATTGACCAGACAGAAGAATCCCAGGTGTTCTTAAGTGTGGACAGTACAGTGACTTCCTAAAGAGTACTGTAGGCAAAGTGGAAAAACCTGACCAATACTCCTCAGCCAGGTGATCAAGGCCAACTTCAACAGAGTCAAGTCATGCTTATAGTCTGCACTCTTGACACCATGTTGTACTTCTGTGGTTGTCCTCCTGAAAACCTATCATCCCAGCCTAATCATGAGAGAAACATCCGACAAACCCCAATTGAAAGACAGTCTCAAAATGCCTGACCCGTATTCCTCAGACTGTCAGGTCCTCAAAAACATGACAAGTCTGAGAAACCTAGCCAAGAGGACCCTAAGGAGAGATGATGACTAAACAGAATGTGGTATTGTAGACAGGATCCTAGGGAAGAAAAGGGATACTGGATAGAAAGTAAGGAAGTCTGAACAAAGTATGGACTTTAATTAATTTAAAGTGATTATAACAATCTATATAATTTGTATCATATAAATTATACGTCTATACAAGTGTATCCTATATGATTTCAACAAGTAAGGCTCCTCTCTTCACCACTGCAAAGACCCTCAGCGGCTGCTGAGGTCCTAGCTGGCTGCCCAGCAGCTGGATGAAGCATGCTCACACAGCTGGAGAGGAGGAGAGTTCATGGGAGTGCACAAGCCAGAATGGAAATGAGCCTCACACCGTTATCTGAGGCAACTTGTAATGGGCATCGGTGCTCAAATGAACAGACAGTACACTACAAAAGGGAGGTCACCTGAAGAAGGTCAATGGGCTGCCCATTCAGTGACATTCCCTTTGCAGATTTACGTCTGCTCAGGGTCAACTCTCAGCCTTACAGGTTCAGCAACTTCTTCATCAGTATCTTGAAGTTAATCAAACTCACGGATGCTGACTCATGTGACCCAAGCATCAGTGAGTACACGATATAGAAAAACAGAAGGCCACATTGTCAGGCAAACCCATCACACTGGCTTGGTGGGGTGAGGCCTGAGAGTCCGAATTTCTAACAAGCTCTGAGGTGATGCTGATTCTGCTGGCCCATGGACCACGCTTTACATAGCAAAGGTGTGAACGAGGTACATGGAAACCAAACTATCAAGTTTATTGGTGAGCAGAATATGAACTAGGTCACAGGAGAGGTTGACTACCCGTTGAATGCCATCCAGTGCTGACCGCCTGATGCATCCATCTCCCACTACTAGCCCTCAGTGGTGGTGGCATCCTTGGCAGTTCACCCTTTACCCTGGACGGGCCTCCCACGGGTGCTGCCAAAATGCAGCTCCAGGGACTCTTCTTTTTTAATTTTTTTACTTATCGATTTTAGAGAGAGAAAGAAAGGGAAGGAGAGAGAAAGAGAGAAACATCAACTTGTTGTTGCACTTACTTATGTATTCATTGGCTGATTCTTGCATCTACCCTGACCGGGGATCGAACCCACAACTTTGGTGAATCAGGATAACACTCTAACCAACTGAGCTACCCGGCCAGGGCAGAGACTCTTCTTACAATGCTTCCACACTTAACCTCCTCCCACCTCCAGTGAGAGTAACAGATTCTTTATAAACAACACACAAAAATGCCTTCAATTAGTTTATGAGCTGGTTTTGCAGACCAGGGAGTCATTCCCTCCATGAAGCCCTGAGAAATCTCTGCACTGACCTGGTGCATATGAATGTTCCAGATTAGCTCTCTAAAAAAAATTTTGTTATTTTCCCCTAGTCTTAATAGAAAAGAATAAAACACTGCACTTACATTGTTGCTGCAGTAAAGAGGACTCCCGTTCCTAAACTATTTATAGAGCCCTAACTGAGTGCCAAACACGTGTTAGGCACGGGGATGCGGTGGTGAGCAAAAGCAGACAGGGCTCAAGCCCTGATGCAAAGGGGCGTTCTGTTTTCGGAATGGCTACATACACATTTACTCCTGTGACTTTGACTAGTCAGTTTCACTTTTTTCAAAACCTTGGTTTAACAGCCCTGAGAACACAGGCACCCTATGCTGAACTACAAAACCTGCTCAACCAGTCAATTTAGTTCTGCAGCACATTTCCCTGGTTTCATCATCTGATCAGTTCTGTTCACGTGGCTGTGCAAAAACCCCAAAATAACTCCCAGGAAATTCTTCTGGGTCAAATCAAACCATATGAAAAATTAGACCACTGTCTAGAAACCCTATACCCATCAAGTGAGAGTGAGTAATGAATTTACAAACAGCACATGAATACGCATGTTTCTAACAGATTGGTTTAGCAGGACAGGAAATCATGATTTTGTTTCATTCATTCAGCCACTGTCACACATGCCCACTAAGGGAGAACATGATTCAATGGGTAGTTCTCAAAGTCCAGCAAGCAGCCCAAGCTGGTTTGGCTCAGTGGGTAGAGCATTGGCCTGCAGACTGAAGGGTCCCAGGTTCTATTCCAGCCAAGGGCATGTGCCTGGGTTGTCGGCTCGATTCCCCGGAGGGGGGGTGCAGGAGGAAAAAAAAATCACCTGAAAGTCTGTTTAGAATGCAGAATCCAGGGTCTCAGTCCCCTAACCCACACTCCACCCCCTACTATCAGATAGTGGGATTCAGCGGGCTGGGGCTGGGACTTATTACTCTGTATTTTTAACACAGACCCCAACTGATCCTGAGAAATACTGATTTAATTCTGATTCTGATTTAATTTTAATGGATTTCAATTTTGGCTCACATTACATTTCCATGAGAAGCATTAAAAAAATAAATAAATAAAGAGTCCTCATGCCCATACACCAAGATCTTAAAACAATCAAGTCAGAACATCCAGTGCATGTGGCCGGGGCCACAGTGTTTCTCCAAGTTTCCTGAGTGATGGAGTGTTTAGTGTTTCCAGGTGGTACTATTTGTCCGGGTTGTGAGCCATCTCTAAGGTCCGCCCTGATTCTGTTCAGTAGTTCCGCCTGGGGCAAGGTTTGAGTTTGTGTGTCTAACAAGGACCCCTGGTGATTCCTACAATGGCATCTGAGAAATGCGTCTGTGTTACTGAGTCCAAAACTCCCATCCCCAGCAAGGCTCCCCCAATGGCCTTTTCACTCCAGTTTTGGGGCCCCCATGCCATGCATTATGTACCAGGCACTCCCTTATCAGAACCTAATGTAATACCTAATTTAATGTTCACAGCCATGTTATGAATAAAGACGCTTAGTGCTAACTCCATCGATAAAGAAGCAGAGGCACAGAGGTTAAGCAAATTGCCATAGCCATAGTCACTTAGATGATGAATTTGGACCCTAACAGTGGGACCAATCACACTATAGTGGTGCTCACCAAACACGAGTTGAAGAGCCTGCCTATACATTGCTCGCCGCCAGAAAAAGAATAGAGCAAGGATCAAGGAAGCCAATGTTTACTGTACCCCTACCATGTTACCAAGCTAGGGGCTTTATGTATATGATTTCATCTAAGCCAAAATCAGATATAATCCAAATTGTCATGGATACACTATACTGCCTTACTCAGTGATGAAAAGAGTTAACAGTAGTAGAGCGTTGTGGAAAAAAAATAAAATAAATTACCCAAAGAAACCTTCCAAGTGGATTTGGCAGGCTGGACGCTAAAGAGCTAGTTATGGGGATGCATGTTGGGGAGCAAGGAGGCGGCGTGGAGAGTGACTGGGGCTGGCTGTGGAAGGATTTTTGAAGGAGGGGGAGCCATGGAGATCTTAACTCAGAAAAAGGCCTGGGCTCCCCGAGGTCTCAGGAAGGGACAGGAGTTTCATTCAAACATATTGTTTCTCAGGGCAAATCTTAACACGCCAGGAAAAATGGCAGAGGTCCACCCCCTCTGAGGAGTGACATGATGTGACACTACCTTTAAAGACAAGCCAGCATCTCCCACTTCTGCAGAAAAACAAAGCACTCCTTTTGTCCTGCCCTAGGCTTTTCCCTGACGAGTGGTAAGAAAGGAGGAGTGGGTTGCAAATCCAATGCCTTGCATTCCAAGGACCTTAAGCATTTGGCAAGTGGCCAAGAGAGACTGCTTGTGTTTTGGGGAGAAGCAATGGTGACTGGCTACTAAGCACCACCTTTTCCCCATCGCTAACTGTTCAGAGCATCCGTCTAAGAAGAGCCACAAGGAAACGTGCCTTGCCTCCTGGGTACCAGAGGTCTACTGTTATTTGCCAGGTCACAGGGCACAATAAGCCTTGATAATATGGAAACGCTACGCTGACCAGCTGAGGAAAGGGTCTAAGAGAAACCAGGAACTAAGATACACAGACAGAGGGGTTGAAAGGGGAGGTCTAGGCTTGCTGGCAAAGAACCTGCCCCAACAGCACACTCGTTCAGGATTAACAGTGCTGATCCTAGAATATGAGCTATTCAGTCTTTCCATGTGGACTACGGGCTGCTCTATGCCCAACGGCATTCACTGGAACTAAAAGGCAGGCAAAATGGTGCAAGTGAATCCCACTCTTAACTGAAGCATAGTGGAAAAGCGAGGATTTCTATGAGAGATGTGTTCGCATACACGGCCAAGAACAGGTGACTTCGGTATGTGAGAGCAGCAGGACCACAGGAGTGAGGAGAGTAGACAAGGAGGCAAAGGGCAATAAAGTCTAAAAGAAGGGTCAATGCACAAAAGGAAACACATGCAATGATTTTCCCTGAAGGCAATAAATAATAAGACTAATAAGTAATTATTTAAAATCATTCTATACTTCACCTTTTTTATTGTGCTCCTGCCAGGATTTATCAGCAAATTTGACAAAACAAGCATTACAAAAAAAAAAGTCTGATTATAGCTGATTGAAGAGTTTATTATTTTTAAAACCTTCAACTATGTGTTTTATTCCCTCTGGGCCTGTAGGGATGAGTAGACCTTATAAATCAGGCCAACCAGAATGAATGGGTTGAGGTTTTCCACTTCTTCCATCCAAGATATAATAGCTGACAGCATTTATAATTTAACATTGCTCCAAGGCAGACTGTACTCACATTTCCCACCTTTAATACATCCCATTTAAACCCATAGCTATTGTTTTCCCTTTGTACATTATAAAGTCATAATCTCCTTGATGTGCTACACTGATAATGACTTCTCTGGTGGCAAACAATGCAATACCTGCCTGCAGCCTACTGAACCTTGAAAGCAAGCAACACCACCAAATGTTCAGCCCCTTCCCAGGCATACCAAGTCAAAAGCAAGCCTATTGTTTCTAAGAATGATTTGATGTATGCCCATGAGCAACAAACCTCTAAAAAATGTTTTTGAAAACACCTATTGTATGAAGGAAATCAACCTTTTCCCAAATTCGATAAATCCCTATAAGAGCAAATAGCACTTGGTACTTTGCAGCTCTTGTCTATGTCTCTCACTTAACTGTAACCGTCACAGGGCAGGGACTTTGTCTAGTTTTTCACCCACTGCGCCTAATATGCTGCATGGAACATAACAAATGCTTCATAAACATTGGTTAGAAAAACTGGAGTTGCCTAAGGTAAAAAGAAAACAAAATTGTGTGCATTTATTAAATATCCTTGGCTAAAACCATAAAAAATAAAAGAATGGAATTTGGTCAGGTTCTCAAGCAACACCTACAGATCTTTCTATATTTACATTCACCTGGCACTTACACACCTTATTTGATTGAAAGGAAGACACATAGGCCCAGCCGGTGTGGCTCAGTGGTTGAGCATTGACCTATGAACCAGGAGGTCACAGTTCAAATTCCCGGTCAGGGCACATTCCTGAGTTGCCAACTCGATCCCCAGTGTGGGGTGTGCAGGAGGCAGCTGATCAATGATTCTCTCTCATCATTGATGTTTCTACATCTCTCTCCCTCTCCCTTCCTCTCTGAAATCAATGTAAAAATATATTTAAAAAAAAAAACACATAGGAGAGCTGTCTCAATGACACTCATCTAGAAACCCCCAGGACGTGGTATTAGAATTCTTTTTGAGAATCACTGTGTCTTCACATACTAACTGTGGTTTCCCAGGATATGTTCTGACCATTCTAAGACCCATTTTCCTCACCTGTATAATGGGGTCACCTTAAAAGCTTCCTCTGAGATCTAATATGGTGATAATAGCTAACATTAATAGAGTACTTATTCCCAAGAAACTGCACTAAATTTTTTATGTATATAATCTCATTTAGTCCTCAGAACAAGCCCATGATTATTCTCTCCATTCTTCAGATGAAGAAATGAAGGCATTTAGACATTTGGCTACTTGCCTAAAGGTCATACAGGTCGCAAGTACCAAAACCAAGACTGCAATGCAGGTAGTCGGACTCCAAAGCTGGTGCCCCCAACCTCTGTGCTACATTTGCATCTATGGGCCTAGATTATCTCTAGGCACAGAAAAAAAAAGTGATAATATCCTTGCCTTCTAGGATAACTAGTTTTCTGTGGTACAGAAGGGACTCCTTTAACTTAATACACCCTTATGTATCCCTTGAACTTTATATTTTATGAATGTATTCCCTATTTAGGAAAATAATATACTAAAGAAAAGTTTCTCAAAAACAGAATTGCTACAAGAGTTGACAACATCAACAACAATGCTAACCTTTATGTAAAGAGTGAGGGGGCTTATCACTTCCACTATTTAGCACTAAAAGCATTATGAAATATTGTTATGACACAAAAGCCCATCCACCCAGGTGTCTGTTTAATATATGCTGAAATTTCTAATATAATCGTCACATTAGTTCTTTTCTACACTTATAAAGGTTTCATTGACTGTGCCAGGAGTGTGCCCACCTCAGGGCCTTTGCACTTGCTGTTTCCCCTGCGAGAAGCCTTCCTCCCCAATTCATCCAAAGGCTCCTCCTTCACCTGCTTCCTTTGGGTCTATGCTTAAATGTCATCTTTTCGATCACATGCTAAAAGCCTGCAGTCCTTTCTTTTTCTCCGCAGCACATGTTCCCATCTGATAGCACATTTTACTTGTAGGATCTGTCTACTTACCCCAATCCCTTAGAGTGCTAGCTCCACCAGCTCCAGAACGTTTGTCTCTTCGATTCACTGCTGTTTCCCCTGCCCCGAGCAGGGTAGGCCCTCATTTAATTGTTGAACAAGTGAATTGGCTGTGGCCTCTGAAATCCTAAATTGACATTTTAACATTTTTAATTTAATATGTATTGTATTCATTTCACAGGGCCTGCTTTAGGAAAGAATGTGGAGTGACCTATCTGGTATTTTAAGGAAGAGAGAAAATCCGTTTGTCAAAGTGTCGCAGTAAGTACAAGTCAACCTTTACAAATTCATTCCGTGACGTTCCTCTTCTGAAAATGTTTTCAGTTGCAAGAAGGGGTGTGTTACAGCAGGCTTGCTCATTCGACCTGAGCTGGTGAAGTAGAAAGACAATGGAAGCTGAATTCAGACTGGGGGTTTCCCTGTCAACATACCCAGCGAGTTTGATTTTTCATATATATATTTTTTTATTGATTTCAGAGAGGAAGGAAGAGAAGAGAGAGAAAGAAACATCAATGGTGAGAGAATCGTTGATTGGCTGCCTCCTGCACACCCCCTACTGGGGATCGAGCCATAACCTGGGCATGTGCCCCTGACTGGAATCAAACCCAGGACCCTTCAGTCAGCAGGCCGACTCTATCCACTAAGCCAAACTGGCTAGGGCCCCAGCGAGTTATTTAATCTTCCTACACCTCAGTTTCCTACCCTGTAAACAGTTGATAATTATAACATGCTGAACTTTATAAACATGTTGTGAGACATTGGTTTAAGAATGAGCTGCACTAAGTAAACTAGTAAAATGTAATTATATGCTAACTAATTGTAAGCTCTTGGAAGGAGTAACATAAATGATTCTCTCAAAGTTACCACCAAAATATCTAGTAAAAATCCAGTGAAATTTAAAGATTAGAAGAGAAAGTCAAATTTAGTAGAAAGTATAAACTTAAAAGGTCACTTAAAAAATGAATGCCAGGCCTGACTAGTGTGGCTCAGTGGTTGAGCATCCACCATTGAACCAGGAGGTCATGGTTCGATTCCCTGTCAGGGCATATGCCTGGGTTGTGAGCTCAATCCCGTGTGGGTTGTGCAGGAGACAGCCAATTAATGATTCTCTCTCTTTTTTTAAAATATATTTTATTGATTTTTCACAGAGAGGAAGGGAAAGGGATAGAGAGTTAGAAACATCGATGAGAGAGAGAAACATCGATCAGCTGCCTCCTGCACACCCTCTACTAGGGATGTGCCCACAACCAAGGTACATGCCCTTGACCGGAATCAAACCTGGGACCCTTCAGTCCACAGGCCAACGCTCTATCCACTGAGCCAAACCGGTTTGGGCTAATGATTCTCTCTTATCATTGATGTTTCTATCTCTCCCTTGCTCTTCCTCTCTGAAATCAATGAAAATATTTTTTTAAATAAATGCCAGTTTACTTGAGCTTTACATTTTTAAGCTTTGTGAGGCAAGTTAGTAACAAACCTACAGAATATAATGTGGTTTGGCTGCCAGTAGACACCGTCTAAGAATTTTCAGAGAGGGTGGAAAGTTTTGAACAGCACATTCTATCAGAGCAAAGCACAACTCTGAGAAGCCACCCAGGAAAACTCATCTGAAAACAAGCATTTATTTAACTTCCAAAAAGCAGTAGTGACTTGCTGGTTGTTAAGGGGGCAGGAGAGGTGGGGGGCAGAGAATGAGTGCAAAATCAAAATTCTCCCGCTGCCTTTTCTTCCCATTTATAAAAGTTTCACAGGGGTCACCTAAAACCATCGGAAAACACATATATAATTACATATTGTTTTTGTGATTAATCACTATGCTTTAATTATGTTCAATTTGTAACAATGAAAATACATCCTGCATATCAGATATTTACATTACGATTCATTACAGTAGCAAAATGACAGTTATGAAGTAGCAACGAAAATAATTTTATGGTTGGGGTCACCACAACATGAGGAACTGTATTAAAGGGCCGCAGCATTAGGAAGGTTGAGAACCACTGACTTAAAGTGTATGGAGTGATTGACAGGAGTGACTGACAGGTGTTCAACAGTCATTCAACCATTAGGATTTGCATTACAGATCAGAGCGCATGAGGACAGAGCAAATCTGAGGCCTGGTCCAAATCCCTCATTTTATAAGAAAGAAATAGGCAAATTAAGGGGTCTTCCCAGCTCTCATATTCATTCATCAAAAATAGACACCAGAGTCTAAGTGTTTCATTTAATGTGGAAATTACTTTTTTAAGGAAAAAATAATTTTTGTCCTTAGCCCAAATAAATTAAACACATTGGATTAATAAATAGCCCAGATCACCATCTTGGGGTTTTTTTTTTATCAAAGGCTATTAAAGCGCCTTAATATTTCAACTGGGGTTTTTAATATAAGGGAAAGTAATAGCCTTTTTCTCCCTCTCAAGTTGAAAATCCTGAGACTTGTCATTTTAACATATATTCCAGCTATAATTGTCTGCCTGTCTTGGGGTAATCAGCAGACTCGTATGTGTAAATAGCAGAGACTCATCCAAAGTATTTTCTTACCATTATTATAACCTTATATAAAATCACCCCCGTATTCATGAGGCAAACTTTGGCCCTCTTTCAGAGAGATGTTCCTGCCTACAACTGAATGCATCATCCCTTTAACCTTTCAATTATTCAGGGACCAGTATCACATCTACTGGAAGAGACGCCAATAAATTCAAAGGGAAATGATTTACACATAATAAAACAACTA
>NW_006286140.1:5992597-6000486 GCF_000327345.1 Myotis davidii
AAAGTTGTTTCAGGGCTGAAATGAGCCATGTCTCTCTTCATCAGAGCAAGAAGTGGCGTGGGTGGAAGAAGCATCTGATGTTAAGTGGCGTGGGTGGAGGAAGCATCTGATGTTCTTTGTTCAGAGCACAGAATATACCTTTACTAGAGGCCCAGTGCATGAATTCATGCACCAGTGGAGTTCCCTCGGCCTGGCCTGCGGGATCTGGCCGAAACCAGTTCTCCGACATCCCCTGAGGGGTCCCGGATTCAAGAAGGCACAGGCCAGGCCGAGGGACACCACAAGTGCACCATCAGGGCCAGGGAGGGATGCGAAAGGTTGGCCAGCCAGGGAGGGATCTTAGGAGGGCTCCAGGGTATGTCTGGCCTGTCTCGCTCAGTCCTGATCTACCAGATTTTAGCAGCAAGCTAACCTACTGGTCAAAGTGTCTGTCCCTTGGTGGTCAGTGCATGTCATAGCAAGCTGTTGAGCGACCTTAACATATCATTAGCATATTACACTTTGATTGGTTGAATGGCCAACCGATAGACCAGAAACTTAGCATATTAGGCTTTTATTATATAGGTACTTTATGCTTCTCTTTTAAGAGACAAAGGGAGAAAGGCAATTGGGTTGTCAATATGCTAAAAAGAAAACAGGTAACTTGTATTATGTTCTAAAGAACATATTTTAAATATCTCTGTTTTCCAAATATTCTAACTGCATATAGGTTTTTCAGGAATATGTTGTTATGAAAGCTGTGTATGTTTATCTGACTAAGTATGGAGTACAGGGGCATTATTGGAGATGATAAAGTTTAAATGGAAATTATTCCAGAATTAATGACATACCTAGCAAATCTGACCTGGAATAAATCATCTAACACCACCCTTCTCTTTATGACAAAACTATTTTTGGTTATAAGTATAAAAGGAAACAAATAATAACAATGGGCAGAAAAGAAGAATGAGCAGAGATGCTTTTATTTTACTTAATTATGTAATCATGCCAACAACAAAAAATTAAGGGTAAAAATGAAAAGAAATATTACCACTCAAAATAGGGAGAACTTGGGGTGGTGAACACACTATACAACATACAGATGATGTATTATAGAATTGTACACCTGAAACCTATATAATTTTATTAAGCTATGTCACCCTAATAAATTCAATTTTTTAAAAAGGGAGAAAAGTAATGGACCAATACCCTTTAATTACTTTAATGTTTTGGGGGGATAAAGAGAGAAAAATTTATATCTATATATTGGCCTATTACAATAACTGAATAAGCTAATTGCAATAAAAAGGAACTATCTGAAAAAGTTACTATTTATGATAATAACTAAATCATACTGAGGAGGAAACTGGTCTTGCAGAACTTGTTATCTAAATGCAGAGGCCATGGAACTGTGAACAATGCACTGCCCTGGGGCGGGGAGGTGGAGGAGGGGGCATTGTTATGCTGGTGCCAGGACAGACCATGGGATGTGGCCTGACACCTGGGGGCCTTCCTGCAGGGCCACAAAAGGGGCAGGGGGCATATCTGCAAGACAAAGACCCCAGCAGGATATATATAGACAGGCTCTCTGCATGTTTCTTCACTCTGATTTGGAAATTATTCCCGGAGTCCACTAGTGTTAATAAACGGGGTCCCTCCCTTTCTCTAGGAAGCGTGCTTGGTATTTCTTTGCTCTTCTGCAACAATACTGATGTAATATTGTGCTTTCTTGTTCCTTCTTTTTAAATTCTAAACAAGAATTTAAAAATTAAAAATAAGTTTTAATGATGTTATCCAAATTCAAAAAAATGTCATGTGTAAACTACAACTTACACTTACAAATAAAATTGTACCCCTTGTGATTTTCATTCTGTTGCACTGTTTCAAATTTTAAACACAAAAAAACCCATGGTCAGAATTGAAGGAAGTAGATTTCTTTATCTGAACAATCACTATGCTCATTGCTTACTTCAAATCTACAGTTTAAACACAGAAATGTACAGTTCCATGGGGGGTCGGAGACTCAAACTACACCTAAAGAGAGCTCAAACAATTCTGAACCTTTAGGAACTTACTCTCAAAATGAATGTGCGTGGATCACTCACAGGGGGAGAGCCGAACACCATGAGGGTTAGTTAGCCCTGAGAAGCCCATATAGCTAGGAACTGAGGCCTCCAACCAACAGCCTTCAAATGACGGAGGCTGCAGCCAACATCTTCACTACAGCCTCATCAAAGAGACTGAGCCAGAACTGTGGTCCTAAAGCTGCTCCTAGGTACTGAGTCTCAGATACCGTGAGAAAAGAAATGCTTATTTTTTAAAAAAATGTTATTAACCAATGACACCTCAATAAATTTGTTAAAAGTGGATGTATATACTCAGTTCAAGTGATTCTCCAAATTAACTTCCATATAGAAACAATGTGTATAAGTAACACAAGGGCTGACTTATAGCTGACCTATATATTACAAAAACTCAACAGTAACCAGAGCAGGACTTAGAACATAGGCCAGTAAAAGAGTTGTTTTAGGGAAGAGTATTTTATCATTGACATTTGTTTAGAATTGTCATCCCATGGTAATATTAAAAAGCGGGACAACATTTACTGCTTTTGTTTTCATTGGGTTCACCCATGACTGGTGTGGACGAAAGGGGCCAATGCTGACCTGACAAGCTCAGGGGAGGCCTGCATGGCAGTCTTGCAAACTCAGAGACCTAAAGTAACTACAAAGGATGGTCTGAAATCATTAAAGCAGTTAGGGCGGGGGGAAAAAATGGACACATATGTAATACCCTTTGTAATACTTTAAGCAATAAAATTTAAAAAAAAGAAAGAACTTATGGGATATAAAAAAAAAAAAAAGCAGTTATGGTGGGTGGTTATGTCCTAGGCAGTTATCTTCACTGGCAAGGTCAACCTTTACCTTAACAATCTATCACCAATGAATTTTATGTAACCCACCTACATCCCTCCTTTAATTGCAATGTATAAATGCAGATGCAACTCGCCATTCTCTGGAGCATTATCTCAATCCGTTGAGGTTCTGCTTCCCGGCATATGTCGACAGTTTAGCTCAAATAAACTCACAAAAATTCTTTACAGGTTTCAATGGGTTTTTTTACGTCAACACAGGCCACTGGGTCATGGCCAGGGAGAAAGGCATTTTAAGTCACTTCTTGAATAAAATAGGAAATATAGGCTCAATGAATGGAGAGTAAAGAAATACAACAGGCCGAAACCAGTTTGGCTCAGTGGATAGAGCGTCGGCCTGCGGACTGAAAGGTCCCAGGTTCGATTCCGGTCAAGGGCATGTACCTGGGCTGCGGGCACATCCCCAGTAGGAGATGTGCAGGAGGCAGCTGATCGATGTTTCTCTCTCATCATCGATGTTTCTAACTCTCTATCTCTCTCCCTTCCTCTTTGTAAAAAATCAATAAAATATATTTAAAAAAAAAAAAAGAAATACAACAGGTAAAAGAACATATGTTTAAACTATCCCACCCTCTCTAGAATACCAAAGTACTAGAAAAGAATCTATACTTCAACAGCAATCTATGTAACAGACGTGGCCATTACATAAAAATATTCTATATAAGAATGGCTCAAACATAGATATTTTTCATTCTTCAAGATGCAACTGTCAGTGTTATTTTTGACTGCCACCATACATGGAATAACTTATCCCCATTTTCTTAAAAAGGAGACTGAAGGACACAAAAGTAAGCCTGTGCCTCAAGAGAGGCTACGAATAAAGAGATACCCCCATTGACAGGTTAAAAACTCAAATAGTCTCACCAGGAAAACCATGACACCTGAGCACAATTCCTAACCTTGTATCTAAGTCTGTATTCCCTACTGTCACCTGGGCAATCCTGCCTTAATGCCAGTAGGCTGAACCACGGGGCTGTTCATATCCCAAAGAACAGCCAATCCACTTGGGAAACCTTGGGAACCCTGACATCTGTTGGCAGCCGAATCACACCACATGATTCACCTGCATTAACAACTGCGCTCCTTAGTGGCCTCAAATGAGATGTGCAACCTGGTGCTAAACCAAGATTAGGGCCCTGGATTAAAAAAAACAAGGCTATACAATGAGAAACCTCACTGACTTAGCTAGCAGTCTTGTGAGCCCCAAATATTTTGCATGGCCCTGTGTTCCATACAGGTGCCATATTTGATTTAATCAAATTCAATCTACTTCAATCCAAGTAATAGTTACCTCTATAACTGTACTAGACAGTGGGGGGTTAGGGGCAGGGAGGAGGGAAGGAAGTATGAATAAAACAACTCCTGTTTCAAAAGGCTCTCAGTCCAAAAGGGGAGACTGCGGGATCCCTGAGCTAAAGGTAACAACAGAATAGAAGCCGTGATACAAAGAAGGAAGAGCTACTTGGAGGAGCAAGGAAGGTTTAAAGGACAAACAGGAGTTCACCAGGTGAGACGCGGGAAAATTGCCTGCGGTTGTACCAGTACTTGTGAATGTCATGTCGATTTACCTTGTGCATCAGTACCTTCAATACTGAAGACAAGGCCCATCATTCTTATTTCAACTGGACAGACACAAAGAAATTTGTAATATCTACTTCTCTTGGTACGCGCATGACAAAATATTGGTGAATAAATACATTTATGAATAAACAACTCATTTACAGAGGGCTTACCTTGTGCTAGGTATCACAATAGGTATGTCAGTCCCACAATATCCCCTAAACATTATGTCTATTATTATCTTTACGGATGAAAACACCATAGTGATCAAGGTCACCTAATCAACGGCTGAGCCAGATTTTGAACCGGGTTTATCTAATGCCAGTGGTTCTAGTCTTAATCACCACTCCGGAGTTCCTCTTTTGTACATCATATACACATCTCAACCAATCCCTGTTTCTCTATTAAGTCAGAATCTCCAGGTTGACACAGTCCTGTTCTCCTTCTGCTCTCCTATGGGACTAGCCCTCTCACAATTGCTTCCGCTGAAGCCCCTCCTTCCAGCACTAACCAAATCATACATCAGGTGTTGAACTTGTATGGGGAAGTGGAAGAAAGTTGAGTTGGCAGGACGTGGAGCTTTTTTAGGTTGGGGAGTCCCTACTTCCAAAGCCCCCCATTTTCTGAGTAGCAGGAGGAATAGAAACTGCAGCTGAAATGACTCAAGAAGAAACTTGAGATAGTGTAATACCTCTGTGTGCTTCATTCCACTTAAAGTTTTCCCAATGAATACAGTACGAAAACACAGCAGTACTAGATGGACCAGTGAGCTAAACCCAAAGAAAATGTCTCTCCAAAGCTCAGAAGGCATGCAAATATTACCACTTTTTTAGTGCTTGTATTTTTTTTTTTTTTTTTTAATGAAAAGTTAGCTGGCTGGCTATAAAACATACTTGGGTATGGATGCAATTGGCATGTAATTTACCTAAACCATTTCACATCCAAAAACAAAGGCCCACTGAAATGCTAAGGTCAGAAAGGAGAATCCCACCCTTGCACCTCTTCCTCTGAGTTGATGAAGACTCACCCCTGGTTTCCCAGCCCTAATTCTCTTCCACTACATCTGACCCTTGAACAACACGGGTTTGAACTGTGCAGGTCCACTTATACATGGATTTTTTGCAATAAATATTTTCTCTTTCCTAATAACATTTTCTTTCCTCTAGTTTATTTGTTGTAAAGATACAGTACATAATGCAAAATATGTGTTGATCGACTGTTTATGTTAATGGTAAGGCTTTACTGTAGGCTATTAGCAGTTAAGTTTGGGGGGAGTCAAAAGTTAGATGTGAATTTTTGACTGTGTGGGAGGTCAGAGCTCCTAAACCCCATGTTGTTTGAGGGTCAACTGTACTTACAAAAGAAAATAGTACAAGGTGGTCCACTTAATTTCCCGATCATCTGAAAGAGCTCCTAAACAACCAACTCCAGGATCTTTGCATGTGGCACAATTTTCTTGCTTTTTAAGGAAATTAAATCAAATGGTGGTTGGAAAAAGAACTAGCTAAGCATTCTTTTAAAAGTTCAGAACAGCCTAAATTACGGGTTTGGACACACAAGAAAAAGAAAGTTTTGTTTTGTTTTAATCCGATTTTAAACGGAATTAGTTGAGGCTGCTGAAAAGATGAACTATATAATTACAGCAATCTACGCAAATAATACAGCCACAGTAAAGGAACAATCAGACTCAAGGACAGAGACCAAAAACCTTCTTTCCTGCTTTCTCCACTGAAGTCATTTTTCTTTTCAGTAACAGAAAGAGGAAACATAAATATTATATTGCATATTTAATGTCCAAAAACCTCCTGACCTTAAATAAATTTAAAATATTTCTTATAAAATATAAATTTTGTCACTTCTTACAAAATAAATGTATCCTTTTATGGAGGAGGAAGAAATATTCATTAAAGGGTCACTAAATAAATTTATTTACATTTACCATAGTTTCACATGCATAAACAGTCAGGCGCCATTTAACTACAGAGATGTAACCTAAGAAATGCATTGTTAAGTGTTTTCTTTATGTGAATACCAGAGAGTACATTTACCCAGACCTAGATGGTATAGCCTACCACACACCTAAACTGTATGGTACAGCCTACTGTCGTAGGCTACAAAACTGTACAGCATTTTACGGTACAAAACAAGATGAGGGGTAAATCAAGCACAAGAGAAAATAATGCATTCAAGAGACTCAGGAAAGATGTAGGCAGCAGCTGCTGCTGATGTAACACAACATACTGTGTTAGCCCTAGTCGGTTTGGCTCACTGGATAGAGCGTAGGCCGGGGACTGAAGAGTCCCAGGTTCAATTCCTGTCAAGGGCATGTACCTTGGTTGCAGGCACAGGGGATGTGCAGGAGGCAGCTGATCGATGCTTCTCTATCATCGAAGTTTCTAACTCTCTATCCTCTCCCTTCATCTCTGTAAAAAAATCAATAAAATATATTTTTTAAAAAACATACTGTTTTACAGCAAACTTTTTTTTATAAGTAGAAAGAGGACACTGTAAAATAGTGATAAAAATATAGTATAGTAAATACATAAACCAGTAGCAGTCATTATCATGATCAAGTAGTATGTACTGTACCTAATTGTATGTGCTATACTTTTATACAACTGGCGGCACATGGGTTTGTTTACACCAGCATCACTACAAACACGTGAGGAATGCAACGCACTACCATATTACCATGGCTATGACATCAGTAGGCAATGGGAATTCTTCAGCTATACTACTAGTATAATCTTATGGAAGCACTGTAGGAGATGCAGCCCACCATTCACTGAAGCATCATTATGCAGCACATGACTACTAAACCAATAACACTTGTAAAACGAGTAACAGAATCATTGCTGTTGAAATGTCCTGAATATTAAAATAATTTTTAAGCAATGACAGCTTGTTATTAAACATTGTTAAAAGCCATGTTTAATCGCATTACTATTCCCATTTAATCTTTAGGACTGAAGAGAATCTCAAAATGCACTGAATATTGGGGAAGGGATACAAAAATCAAATTTCCACAGGACAAAGGAGTCTTTTTACTATGTCATACCAGCAGAAATTTGGCATAACTGAGCAAGTGCTAGAAACAAGAAAGCCATGAGTGTGAACATTAACTTAGAAATGTTTCTCCAGGTTAGAAACCAAGATGGCGGCATAGGTAAACACCAGAGACTGCTGCCTTGCACAACCACTTCAAAAATACAACTAAAAGATGGAACGGACATCACCCAGAACCACAGGAAGGCTGGCTGAGTGGAAATTCTACCACTAGAAGGAAAGAGAAAAGCATACCGAGACTCAGAGGAGGTGCAGTGCTGAAGTAAATTACAGGTGTGAAGGTGCGTGCGGAGCAGGCTGGCGGCTGAGGGCGTGGTTGTCTGTTTCAATCAGGAGGGAGTCTCAGGCTCTG
>NW_006286140.1:6001879-6014544 GCF_000327345.1 Myotis davidii
CAGGAAGAGACTGGACAAAAATCATGCACCTATGGATGAGGACAGTCGGTGAGGAGTGAGGGAGGAGGGTGGGGTGGGAACTGGGTGGAGGGGAGCTATGGGGGGAAAAAAGAGGAACAAATGTAATAATCTGAACAATAAAGATTTTTAAAAAAGAATAAAAAAAAGAAGTGTTTCTCCAATGTTCACCTCTAACATCAAGATCATATCAGTATCAAAACACCATGAGAACATATATTTTTTAAGTGATTTGTTTAAATGTTTTCATTGAAACTGAAACACAAAAAGCAATGCCAGCAACTGCAGTACACAGTGAATATCATTTTACGGAACAAATATCTAACTTGTTTAACAAGGAACCAGATTTCAGAGATAGTAAGAGAAAGCCAGACCAGCGATGCATGTTTAAGCACTTAAGGAGGGTGATTAAAGCAACAAGATTAAATTGGTATGTTAAGTCCGGCCGGTGTTGCTCAGTGGTTGAACATCTACCTATGAACCAGGAGGTCATGGTTTGATTCCCAGTTAGGGCACATGCCCGGGATGCAGGCTCCATCCCCAGTAAGGGGTGTGCAGAAGGCAGGCAATCAGTGATTCTCTGTCATCGTTTTTCTCTCATCATTGATGTTTCTATCTCTCTCTCTCCCTCTCCCTTCCTCTCCGAAATTAATTAAAATATACATATTTTAAAAATTAATACATTCAATATTAAAAAGCAACGTGAAGGACATAGCCCCTTTAAAGACTTGACAATAAATTTTAACTTATTCCTCATGCAAATTAGGTGGAAGACCAGGGTGTTTATAACAGCAGCAATCTGCCTTTCAAATACTAAGCAGGCACCATTGTTCCCAGTGGCTTAAAAGTATGAGAACGACGAGCTTAAGCAAGGAATTTTCAAGTGCAAATAAAATGTGGTAAGGAACTAGAAAATGAGACATGGAAAAACTGAAAGTACTGAAGGTAATTCACTTACCAGGAAATGATATAAAAATAATCAACTCATTCAATGAAAACATAATGCAGAATTAGGTCAGCAACACTGAACACATAATACAGAATTAGGTCAACAACACAGACCTAGAAACCTCCTTCCTGTCTCCAGACGCCGCACGTACTTCATTCGGTCACTGCTGGCTACCTTTCCACCGACCCGGCCAGTGTTCAGCTAAGAAAGAACAACACTGAGTTGAAAAGAAGCCCGTCCTCCTCTGAGTGTCAACGTGCGGAAGCCCACGTGGAAGCCTTTACAGAGTCATGGCCACGAGACCTGGGAGCTGGAAGTGAACGAGTGAGTACAGCTGAAAAGAACATAAACTGCCTCCACAAAGGACTTCTGTCTCCACTGCTTGACCCAGAGTCAGCGCTGGAAACTTCTTCGTGGCTCCATCACCAGAAAGTCGGGAAAGGAAGGAGGGCAGGAGGCTGCAAAATACAGCCCTCCCCATTCCCTTTCAAGACTCCAGGTGGGCTGGGGCCCTTAGGTGTTTGAAACGACGGCTTCTGGGTGGGCATGGAGGTGTCCCACCTGGTCCCTGCTAAGACTGGCAAGAGCGAGACCGGCTCCTCTGCCCTTCTCCTCTGGGTTCCAGGTTCCTCTCTCTCCCTCCTTCTCCCCAGGAGCCAGGAGCTCAGGTGAGATCCGAATAAGCTGCCATGCATATGCTCCAAAGCAGGGGTCCTCAAACTATGGCCCGGGGGCCACATGCAAATACAAATATTGTATTTGTTCCCATTTTGTTTTTTTTACTTCAAAATAAGATATGTGCAGTGTGCATAGGAATTTCTTCAGTTTTTTAAAAAAACTATAGTCCGGCCCTCCAACGGTCTGAGGGACAGTGAACTGGCCCCTGTTTAAAAAGTTTGAGGACCCCTGCTCCAAAGCCTCCGCCTTATGTTACTCTGCACTCCAACCCCAGCATTCCCACTTGCTTAGCTCACCTGGGAGTGCTGGAGAATGATCTGATGGCACGAAGTCACGTTAAAATGTAATTGACAGGCCTTCTTCCCACCTCAACTCCGCACTCTCCCTCGCCGTCAAATCAAGTCAATCTCCCAGGCCCTGTATGTTAGGTGATAAGGAGAAGGAATCTGGGGATAGGTTGGGGGTGAGAAGTTTGTTTTTCTGTTGCCCCATCCATCACAACACTTGCTAGCCTCGGAAAATGACAAGGCAGCAGCCGGGTGGCAACTCGGAACTTCTTCGAGGGCAAGAGGACTACACCCCTGCCCTGCTTCCTCCCACCACCATGCACAGAGGGCAAGCCCAGAACACCTCATACCATCTCCTCTCAGTCTTGTACTTGAACAAAGAAATGGAATTCTAACACATGCTACGACATAGATGAACCCTGATGAGCAACATAGATGAGCACATTATGCTAAAGGAAAGACGCCAGCTACAACAGGACAGATACTGTATGGCTCCACTTATAGCAGTCCCTAGTACAGGCAAATTCACTGAGACAGAACTAAAATAGAGGTTAACAGGGGCTGGAGGAAGGGGAATGGGGAGTTTCTATTTGAAATGAGGAAAAAGTTCTAGAAAACAGGCATACCTCAGAGATATTGCATGTTTGGTTCCATACCACCGCAATAAAGCAAGTCATAATTCTTTTTGCTGGTGGATGGCCTTGCCTTCAATTTGTAAAAACTGCAGCATCTGTGATGCACAATAAAGAGAAATGCAATAAAACAAGGTATACCTGCAGATGGTGGTGATGGTTGCACAACATTATGAATGTACTAATGCCACTGAATTGTACACTTAAAAACGGTCAGTTTTATTTTGTGTCTATTTAACCACAATTTCAAAAGTTACAGCAAAACAAATACAAAAAGAAAAATTAGCAAAGGGAGAAAACCTCACACACAGCTCCCCCACCTCCCACCTCACCCATCCCTCACTGACGCCAACTTTAGTCCTGGCACTTCAGTGTGTCTGTCTGTCTTAGGGTTAGGGTTCCACCCAAGGAAGTCTGGCTCCCAGAGCAGACAGACAGAAATACTCGACTGTTCCTGATTTGCTGTTACAGAACAGGGCTGGGGAGGGGCTCAAACAATGCCCCTGCTTGCATGTTACCTATTCTCTCAGGAAGTGGACCCCGTTCTTGTTCCCCTTGCTCTCTATGCTATCCCTGTGCCGAACTCCCAAGGTTGGTTAGTGGGTGGCCTTGAATCCATATTCATTATTTTCAGGTAAACCTCGGTGTGACCCAGGTAAATCCATTCCCGATTTGAGTAGACTCCACCGGACCGTTGGGAACTAGATGGATGCATCAAATTATTGAGCTAGCCACTAGGAAAAAATATGGAGTTTTCCCTCTTCCCTTCTCTACCATGTGCTTAGTATCTTTGTAACACAATAGTTATTCGTTCATTAGATATGATTCACCAATTATTATGCCATGCAGCTATGTTGCACAGCATAATGGTTAAGAGCATATGACTGAAGACAAACGTCAATGCACTAGTTTGTGACCCTGGGCAGTCTTCTCAACTCCCAGTGCCTCCGTTTCCTCATCCATAAAGTGGAGATAATACTCATCCCTCTCTCATAGGATTTTGATGTGCATTAAATGTGTTACACACAAAAGGTTTAGGAAAAATGCCTGACAGGTACTGAGCACTCACAGTGTCCTTCCTCTGGGGATGGGAGTCAGTCTAATGCCCTCAGTCTTCATTGCTCATTGCTGAGGTGAGACATTGTTTGTTCCCAATGTTTGACACTCTTGACCCCACAAGTCGAGGAATGGGGTGCAAGAGAATGACTTTCCTTTTTACTTTGTAATTCTCTCTACAGTTTTTCACCACTTGTATTACAGAGCCAAAACGCCAGTCAGCCATCTGGCACATGCTAATCGAACCAACGCTCTCCACCTCATTAGAGTTCTCAAGAAAAATACTCTTTTTTAAAACTGTAGGATCCAAACCTGTAAGCAGAGGGGAACAGAGACGAGGAGCAACATTTGAAACTCCGGTCTAGCTATTCGTTTCTCCACCCGCTAGACTTCGCAATTATGTGAACACACAAATTCCCTTTTTTGCATAGGCTAGATTCAGTCACTTGCAACTAAGAGAGTCTTAACTGATAATCTTGAAAATGATGTCACTGAAAACAACAGTGGAAATATTAATACCCATTTGATCTCTCTCTTCCCCCAGTGTTATTTCTGACATACTTTTTTTAAATCTTCACCTGAAGATATTTTCATTGATTTGAGAAAGAGGGGGTGTGGGGGTGGGAGGGAGAGACAATGATGTGAGAGAGAAACGCTAATTGATCTATCAGTTGCCTCCCATATGGGCATCCCACAACCTAAATGTGTGCCCTTGACTGGAAGTCATACCCACAACCTTTTTGGCATACCGGATGACGCTCAACCAACTGAGCCCCTTGGCCAGGCTGTTTCTAACATACTTTTGAAGAAGAATAAAATTAATTTGTAGCTAAATGACTGAGGAAATCATTGCACTCTGAAGATTCTCTAAGGAACAACAATAACAAAAACAGAATTCACTATCTTGAATTCAAGCCAGCCTGTTCATCAAAGACTTTATGAAGCATTAAAAGGACCTTCCACACTCATTTCAGCAACTGTAGCTCCTGGCGCAACGAGGCAATCCCTACAGGGTTGATAATATATGGGGTGAGTCTTCCTGACACCAACCTCCTTAGGCTTCTACTTGTGGTCTCCTTGCAGACTTGCCTAGTTGCACCCCCTGCCCAAGTTCCCTGGAGTGAGACCCATCAGGACCCCTGTCTTACACCCTGCTTTTTGGTGTAACTTCTGTGTCCTTTCCTCCCCTATCGCTGCCTGCTGCTCCCAAGACTCAGTTCAGACATTATGAGTCATGAATAAATTATCAAAATATGGACATTCCCCTTTGGGATCTCCTGAATTTTGATTTTCACTATGAAGTATGGAGAAACTTCAAGATGTAAAACAAGTTATCACCCAAGAGTTACTAACTAAAATGAATGGACATTTGAAGTATGAACACACAGAGGTATACCTGCAGACACAGATGTGCAAATACATGCACACATGTGCACACAGTCCCAAATCCACACAAAGACATGCAAAAGATGAGTAAAAAATCTTACAAATTTAGAAAGAATTTGCTAAGAATCACTTTTTATGTGTGTATATAAGACAGGAGTCATCCAATTCCACCAACCAAATTATTTTTCTTCCAACAGAGATGAACATTGCTAACATTTCATTTTTCCATGCAAAGCATACATCATTCAACAATGTGTTTGTTTTATAAGGGAACTCAGTTAACAATGTCAGAGCATTCTTCGGGAGTTAAAAAACTGTGTAGCAACAATATTAAATCAAACACCAGATCACTAAACACGCTGGCTTCAATTATATGAGGGCAGATGGGGCTTACATCTATCTGGCAAATGTTTTTCTCATTTGTTTTCATAACACCAGAAATAGACTAATTAGACTTAATTTTAAATCTCACATAATTTTTATCCCCTCTCACTTTCTATCTAGTCTGAATCCTAGCCAGAAAGTCAGTGAAATATAAACATCTGACCAACATTTTTGCTTCAGGGGACGTATGAGGTTGGGCAGCAGTGCCTTTGTGAGTATTTTCTAGTAACTGACAAAAGCCATCTGTTTCAAATGCAAAACAAGCCACTGAAAAGAATTTGATGGGAACCATCTACCTGTCCTCTTTCTTCTGATCCAGTCGTCACAGAATCTCTGGTTTCATAATTTGAGATGAAGATAATTTCTAGACATGACACCTACAAGCAAATGTAAATTAAAAATTAATCAAAGTTAAATATAAAGCTCAGGATTCGAGAATTTCAGACTTTAAAAAGACTTAGCAGTCACTTAGTTTATTAACAAACATATCCAGAAAGATTATAAAATTTTCCCAAAGTCACAGAGGTGGGGATAGATAGAACCACAGGCGTTAGCTCAGTTGTCAGGTCAAACATTTTCTTCCACTGTTTATACCGTTTCCCTAAAGACTAGGGTACTTGCCTTAATAATCCACTCTTACTTGTCAATACGTTTAAGAACAGTGGGCGCCACATGCACGTAAATGTCACCCCAATACATTCAATTAAAGAAATAGGGTTATCATAACCTTTAGCATGGGGTGGTATGGAAACAAGCAAAACATTTGTATTAAATTTGTTCATGTTCTTAGAATATAAAAATCACCTGATGTGAATTTACTATTTTATTATCATTTTAAAGGTTTATAAACTATTCACTATTGAAATTTAGTAACATAAAGTTGGTACTAAATGTTACCTTGTGTAAATTAAAGCAGAATTCTTACAGTCTAAAGCGCCCTCTAGTGTTCCTATGTAAAAACTTCTTTTCAGGTAAAGGGCCATCCTTTCTAACAATGGCTACAGGGTCCTCTTTGCCCTGGACAGTGCTGGTTTATTTAGGTCTATGCTTGCCAACCTGTTTGGTTTAACATTTGCCTTGGTATTTTCACTTTGATAGAGAATTACTATTAATAGTTGCATGAAAAAAAGCTGGGGGTGGTTGAGTAATCCTCCACTTTGTATTTCCAAGCTTCCTCCACAGTCTTGTCCAGGACTGTAAGCACATAAGCAGTGCTATGGACGGAATGTTTGTGTCCCCGAAAAGTTATATGTTGAAGCCCTAATTCCCAGTATGGTGGTATCTGGAGGTGGGACTTTGGAGAGGTAATGAGGTTTAGTTGAGGTCATGAGGATGGAGCCCTCACAATGGGATTAGACCCCTTATAAGAGGAAGAAATCAGAGCTGCTGCTCCCGCCCACCATACCGCCACACTCCCTCCTAACAAGAAGATGGCCATCTGAAAACCAGGAAGTAGGCTCTCTCCAGACACCGAATCTTCCAGCACCTTGATCTTGACCTTCCAGACTCCAGAAATATGTTGTTTAAGCCACCCAGCTATGATGCTTGGTTATAGCAGCATGCTCTAAGACAAGCAGCAGAAATGTCACTCTAACGAAGGATAACCAGCAATGACCCATTTCTATTTTCCCCAATCCTTTCCAAACACAATGGAACCACTGTTTCCTTTTCAAGACAGCAGGGTATTTGCTTACAAAAGAAAATGCACTCGCACTAACTGGTTCGGCTCAGAGGATAGAGCGTCGGCGTGCAGACTGAAGGGTCCCAGGTTCGATTCCAGTCAAGGGCATGTACCTTGGTTGTGGGCACTTCCCCAGTAGGGGGTGTGCAGGAGGCAGCTGATCGATGTTTCTCTCTCATTGATGTTTCTAACTCTCTATCCCTCTCTCTTCCTCTCTGTAAAAAAATCAATAAAATATATTTTTTTAAAAAAGAAAAGAAAATGAACTCAAGCAGGAGCTGCCAGGGACAGCGAACCCCTCCAGCCTCTGAGAGAATACCCTGATGCCCTGTGCCCTTGGGTTTACCAGTGAGGCATGCCCTGCCCATGCTCAGGCCTACAGCATGTATGGAGCTGCAAAGGCACAGCTGGTGGGGTGAGAGGGAAAGGTGAGTTAGAATATTCAAAATGTTTTCAGGGAAAAGAGGCCATGAGTGCTGCCTTAGAAGCATATAGAGACCAATCTAAACACTTTTAACATAATGATTTGGTCATTTCTTGTATGCTGTATATCTACAATAACTAATTATGTTATTATTTGGTAAATAATAATAACATGATGCTTTATTTTGTAATAAGCTCAAAAATGGAAGTTCACACTTAGTTAAAAATTAAGTGCTAAATTTCCAATTCCCAAGTAAGTTGATGAATGTGAAGGTGCACAAAATGTCAGCATTTGCCAACCCTCAGAGCCATAAGGGACAAAGTGATATCAATTACCGAGTGAAAACCCCAACACACAGATCTGCTGAAGAAGCACGATAATGGACAACCAAATGAATTGCTATTTTGAGAACCCTGGACTTGAAGCTTATGATTTATCACATGCAGCTGTAGAGGTGCTTACATAACATTTACAGCCAGTGATTGCTCTTCTAAATTGACTTTGCCATTTTTTTTTCACACAAAAGTTCTTAGTTTATTAATCCTTTCACGAAAAATCTGCACAATCACCACATAAAGTCACCGAAGAATTTTTCCTCCTCTGTTGTCCCATCTCCAGCTCACTTTGACCAGCACCAACATTGACCTGTGCAGTGCCCCTGGCTTCCTTCATTCTGTTCTGCATATCTTTTGCTGTTTTCTTAAGGTGGTCTTCTTCTCAAACAGGCCATGTCTTGCATATCTATGTTTGGGTTCGTTTTTCTCTGTGTAATCTAAGGAATCATAAATCATGCCAAAGCCTGTGGTCTTGCCACCACCAAGTGGGTTCTGAATCCAAACACAAAAATGGCATCTGGTGTGGTCTTATATGCATTGGCAAGTTTTTCCCAAATTTCTATCTTAGGTACTATTGCCTTCCCACGGTGAAGGACACCGATGATCGTTTGTTTCCACTGAAGTAGTCTCTTGGTCATGAACTTCCTGGTCTAGAGAGTTACTGTGTTGTTCATGGTGAAGGCTGATCTTCAAGCAACCAGGGAAGAAAACAACTTTGCCAATTTTTTATTTCAGGTTCTAGTGTTCATGTACAAAAAGTGAAGCAAAACCTATAGTGCGTTTTGGTAATGAAAACAGAAATGGAGTCTCATTAAGCTGAGACACCTGACATTATTGTGAATCTTCCCATACATTTGGTTTAAAATATGAGCTACAAATACTGTGATAATGTTGTATAAGCTTGGCGGAACATTGTGTATGTTACTAATTTAAGATGTCTAATTTTAAAATTAAAATATGAAGCAGAAATGTAATTGGAGTTGGTTAAAGTGTAAATGGAAGTCATAATTTCACTTAAAGAAGTTGCATTATATACCAAAATTGAAATAGAAGCTGTATTTGTTAAAATTTATAAATTTTGAACATGCCAAGTATTAAACTACAAAATTTTTGTAATGAAGCTGATGTTGGACTAAAAACAAACAAACAGACAAAAACCATATCAGCATGGCCACTCTAGACTGCTCTCTTAGCTGTCCAGCATTCATTGGGACTACTTAGTAAATCAATGTGTCCTGTCAGTGGTATTGAACTTTTTCATAAATGAGTCCTCTAGATTTGGGGTGCATTTATTCAACAGCAGCTAGGAAAAAAATTTTTTTGATTGGCAAAGGATTTTATTGATGTTTTTCTCCAGCAGGTGGAAATCATAACAACATCATGTAATGCAGGAAGCAGTTGCTAAGCAACCATTTCAGTGTTTTTAAAAAAAATCCAAACAAATCTTCCTTTTAAATGTCTGAAGCATGTGAAAAATTAGATAAACTCTCCATACAACTTTAATAAAAGTCATACAACTTATAAAAATTACATTATTCTTTTCTCCCAGATAGCAGTTAGAAATTTTAATTAAAAAACTCAAGGAGCACCAGAAATCTCCAGCTTTTGAGGCTTTGGAGAATTACAACTATTGACAAACAAAGCTTGCAAAAAGGAAGACACTGAAGCATCCCAACTCTAGCAGAGTGAACAAATTAAGTGACAGACATCAAGTCATGTCCAAGGTGTAATATATTGCTCTTTGGAATACTAGTATACCCACTTGTGAGGAGAAACTTTTATAATGCCCAATGGAATGGAACAAAATTAGGAGTGCCTTTGATTTCATAGCATCCCAGTTGGGGAAACATCAAAAGAATCACATCTGGAGAGAATTTATTTGATGAATTTTGTCTTCTAGAAATGTTTGTCAAAGAAATGTACTCTGGAGGCCAAAAAAGGGGGTATGAAAGATTATATTTAAGCTTCTTATACATTTTAATACAAAAATATTATAATTGAGAATATTCTCCATTTCATAGAACTTGCTCAGTTCTTGCAGAGAGATTATGTTTCTCAAGTAAAAATATTATAGTTTACAGAGACAAGTTAATTGAAGGTGTCAATTTCAATTTTATTTAGACATGAAAATTTTAAAAAATATGCCAATATTAGAAAAAAAAGACATTTCTTCAGAAAAATGCCAGTGATGTAGTAGTAGAGCCAGATATAACTAACAAGCTGATTAAGTATATAAATATTTAACAAAAATAATCATTCTACTGATTTTTAATATATTTATATTATCA
Source organism: Myotis davidii (assembly GCF_000327345.1). Taxonomy (NCBI): domain Eukaryota; kingdom Metazoa; phylum Chordata; class Mammalia; order Chiroptera; family Vespertilionidae; genus Myotis; species Myotis davidii. Next base: position 6,011,998 of record NW_006286140.1, read on the forward strand.
AATAATACAATATAAAGGTGGTGTGTTTTTTTAAGCCTTCCTTTATTTTATTTTATTTTATTTATTTTTTGAAGTATTTGTTATGGCCCAGCTGGAGTGGCTCAGTGGTTGAGCGTAGACCTATAAACCAGAAAGTTGCAATTCGATTCCCAGTCAAGGCACATGCCTGGGTTCCAGACTTGATCCCCAGTGTGGACTGTGCAGGAGGCAGCTGATCAATGATTCTCTCTCGGGTAGTGAGGACCTAGGAGTGGGGGGGAGACAGAAGTAGGCTGGAAGAGGTTAATGGGGGGAAAAGGAGGACCTATATATACTTTCAACAATAAAGATTTTTTAAAAATTATTCTCTCATCATTGATGTTCCTATCTCTTCCTCTCCCTTCCTTTCTGAAATCAATAAAGATATATTTTTTAAAATAAATAAAATATTTGTTATTGATTTTTTAAAATATATTTTTATTGATTTCAGAGAGGAAAGGAGAGGGAGTGGTAGAAACATCAATGATGAGAAAGAATCATTGATTGGCTGCCTCCTGCACGCCCCACACTACGAATCAAGCCCACAACCTGGGCATGAGCCCTGACTGGAAATCAAACTGGCCACCTTTTGGTGCACAACCAATGCTCAACCAACTGGGCCACACCAGCTGGGGCAATATAAACGTTTTCTCTTTTTTATTTTGCTTTAATGTACATATTTTTTTAAGAATTTCATTTCTAAAAGGTTTAACTACAAATATTCTATAGATTTATCCATATAATAAAACTAAATTTGTAGTATATAAATTTTTAAATTATAGCCGTAACTGGTTTGGCTCAGTGGATAGAGCATCGGCCTGCAGACTGAAGGGTCCCAGGTTCGATTCCAGTCAAGGGCATGTACCTTGATTGCGGGCACATCCCCATTAGGCGGTGTGCAGGAGGCAGCTGATGTTTCTCTCTCAACGATGTTTCTAACTCTCTATCCCTCTTCCTTCCTCTCTGAAAAAAGATCAATAAAATATATTTTTAAAAAAATTAAAAATGTTTAAATTATATAATATGTACATTATATAATATGTATCATTTTAGTACTTTATTTCCTTTCTGAAAGTGTACTGGTTTGAACAAATAGCTACCATTTACCAAGTTTACTCTTTATCAGGAACTGTGCTCAAATTGCTTTATCAATTTAATCTTGACACATAACCTGAAGGGTAGGAATTATAATCTTCATTTTATCTGATGACAATAAGTGGCAGAGTGAGAATGTGCATCCAGTCATCATGTTTTGCTACCTCTCTCCCTACATTACAGGACACACTACTGACCTACCAGAGGCAATGTGCTTCTAGTTAATGACCATGAATTTGGTTGCATAATGACTTCTGACCCCATCACCCCCTTGGCCGATGCAGTATATTCTTAGAATAGCTGACACATTTAAGGGCCAGACTACAGCTGCAAACCTGAGCAATTACGTTCCTGCAAAAGAACCTGGGAGAATCACATTAACCTATGTCTTTCAAGGCATGGGTGACTTTTGCATGTGTAATCTCTGGTTCTGCAAAAAAAAAAAAAAAATTGTTTGCATTCAGTGGTATCCTATAACACAAGGATGATCCATAATGGAGAGCTCTTACACTAATGTGAATTAAATAATACAGTAATGTGCCACATAACAACTTTTGGGTCAACAGCGGACCAAATATACAATGGTGGTCCCATAAAACTATAATGGAGCTGAAAATGTCCTGTTACCTAGTGACATTGTAACTATCGTAATTATCATCACAGTGCTACCTGCTTACAAATAAATATATGACAAAATAAGAAGCAAACCACCATGGGATAGTATTTCTGAAAAGAGTGACACTTTCTCAAGAAGAGCCTCAGGGGGGTCCTTCAGGAGGGGTCCCAGAAGTAGGCACTGTTATCATAGATGACAGCTCCGTGCGTATTACTGCACTGAAGAACCCCCAGAGGGACAGGACGTGGAGATGGAAGACAGTGATATCGATGATCCTGATCCTCTGTGGGCCTGGGCTAATATGTGTATTAACTCATAACTAGTTAATAAATAGTTTTTAACAAAAAAGTTTTTAAAATGTAATTTTAAAAATAGATAAAAAAAGCTTGTAGAATAAGGATCTAAAGAAAATATTTCTGTACCGCTGTACAATGTGTTTGTATTTTAAGCTAAGTATTATTACAAAAGAGTTGACATTTTTTAAAAAACTAAAAACTTTACAAAGTGAAAGGTTATAGTAAGCTAAGGTTAATTTACTAATGAAGAAAAAAATTTTCAAGAAAAACTATTTTAAATATAATAATATTACATGCAATAACATTCAAGAAAAACGGATTTTAAATATAATATTACCAAAACAGTACTAACATAGTATAATATCACAAAAGTTGTAGGAAATATTAAAAATCTGCAAATAACAGGATTACTTCTATTACAGTCTAAAACATCTTTTTCCTCTGGCTCTAATTTTGTTCATCAGTGTATGTTGCTCATTATATTCCACTAATGAGTGAGATCATGTGATATTTATCTTTCTC
>NW_006286140.1:6014756-6015408 GCF_000327345.1 Myotis davidii
CCTTATTTCACTTGGTATAATGCTCTCTAGGTCCATCCATGCTGTTACAAATGGTAAGAGTTCCTTCTTTGATACAGAAGCCTAGTATTCCATTGTGTAGAGGTACCACTGGTTTTTAATCCACTCACCTGCTGATGGTCACTTAGGCTGTTTACAAATCTTAGCTATTGTAAATTGTGCTGCTATGAACATAAGGGTGCATATACCCTTTCTGATTGGTGTCTCTGAGTTCTTGGGATATATTCCCACAAGTGGGATTACTAGGTCAAATGGCACTTCCATTTTTAATTTTTTGAGGAAACTCCATACTATTTGCCACAGTGGCTGCATCAGTCTGCATTCCCACCATCAGTCTGCATCCTCACCAGCACTTGCCATTTGTTGATTTGTTGGATAGCCATTCTGACAGGTGTAAGATGGTATCTCACTGTTGTTTTGATTTGTATCTCTAGGGTGATTAATGACTTTAAGCATGTTTTCATGTCTCTTTGCCTTCTGTATGTCCTCCTTCAGAAAGTGTCTATTTAGGTCCTTTGCCCATTTTTATATTGGACTGTTTATCTTCATTTGATTACGTTGTATGAGTTCCCTGTAAATTTTGGAGATTATTGGAGATATTTTAAAGATTTGGAGATTAATATATGCAATGGGC
>NW_006286140.1:6018280-6020867 GCF_000327345.1 Myotis davidii
GGGGTTTTCTTGAACTTGTAGAGACTTGTTTTATGTCCTAACATGTGGTCTATCTTTGTGAATGATCCGTGTGCACTTGAGAAGAATATATATTCTGCTGCATTGGGGTGAAATGTTCTATAAATGTTAATTAAATCCATCTGATCCAGTGTGTCCATCACAGTCTCTGTTTCCTTGCTAAATTTTTGTCTGGAAGATCTATTCAATGAAGTCAGAGGGGAGTTAAATTCCCTACATGACTGTATTTTTATCAATCTCTTTGTTAATGTCCTCTAGAAGTATATATATATTTAGGTGCTCCTATATTGGGTGCATTTATGTTTACCAGAGTTATATCCTCTTGTTGGATTGATCCCTTTAGTATTATGTAGTGACCTTTGTTGTCTCTTGAGATGGCCTTCATTTTAAAGTCTATTTTATCAGATATGAGTATTGCTACTCTAGCTTTTTTCTTTTCTGGAGTATCAATTTTGTTTATCCTTTCAAAGAACTAGCTCTTGGTTTCATTGATTTTTTTTTTTTTTTTAGTGTCTATGTTATTCATTTCTGCTCTAAGCTTTAACATTTCCTTTCTTCTGCTTACTCTGATTTTATCAGATATGAGTATTGCTACTCTAGCTTTTTTCTTTTCCATTTGCATGGAAAATTATTTTCCATCCCTTCACTTGCATCCTGTGTGTGTCTTTTGTTTTGAGGTGGGTCTCTTGTAGACAGCATATAGTTGGGTCATGTTTTTGTATCCATTCAGCTACCCTAAGATTTTTGATTGGAGTATTTAGTTCATTTACATTTACGGTTAGTATTGAGAGGTACTTATTTATTGCCATTTTAATTCTGTATGGCTAGGTTTCTCACTGTGCCTTCTTCTCATTACAGCAATCCCTTTAGCATTTCTTATAATGCTGGCTTGGTGGTGATGGACTCCTTTAGCCTGGTCCTCTTGTGCAGAACATGCTAAGAGAATCAGAAACCAGTTTGCCAGCATTAGCTGATCACCCACACTTACTGTTTTAAGACTGAATTTGAATAATCTATACAGGAAGGATTTTTTTTTCTGATAGAGCAAATATTGGCAAATTTGATAGGATTTGGGATAGAGGAGCATTTGTTGCTATTAACCCAGGTGATTGTAAACTATTAGTAATTTGGTTTCTTTAGTTATGTTGGCTTTTCATTTCTTATCTCTGCTTCATTTATCTCTTCTTCTGGTGCTCTCTACTGAGGTGCCCAGCTTGGAGATTAGATCCCAGAGTTCTCAGTGGCAACCCCTCACAGATGAGATATCTCTCTGGGACTTTAGTTGCTATCTGTGGGTGCCCAGCCAGCCCTTTTGCACCTCTAGCCCTCGTACAAGTCTCTATGTGGTCTCCACTTTTGGTCCTCGGGTATCAGGGTTCTCTCCTGCAAATTTTCCATTGATTATTCAGGAAGTTTTTCTGTGTTTTAGTTGTAATACCAGTTTGTTCCTGGAAGCATGTCTGTGCAGCATCCACTTACTTTGCTGCCATTTTTAATCTCCCCAGAAAAATACTTTTTACAAATTTAGTGTAGCCTAGTGTACAGTGTTCATAAAGTCTATGGTGGTATAGAGCAATGTCCTAGGCCTCAATATTCACTCACTACTATCTCATTGACTCTCCCAAAGCAACTTCCAGTCCTACAAGCTTTATTCATAGTAAGTGCCCTATACAGGTGTACCATTTTTTATCTTTTATATTTTTAGTGAACTTTTTCTATGTTTAGATAGGTTCAGATACACAAATACAGTAACATGCTGTATAGGTTTGTTGCCCGGGTGCAATAGGCTATACCAGTGGTCAGCAAACTGTGGCTCGCGAGCCACATGCAGCTCTTTGGCCCCTTGAGTGTGGCCACGAAGTTTCAATCACACTGTACGTGCACGCCCACACATGGTATTTTGTGGAAGAGCCACACTCAAGGGGCCACAGTTTGCCGACCACTGGGCTATACCGTATAGCCTAGATATGGAGTAGGCTATACCATCCAGGTTTGTGTAAGTACACTATATGATTTTCATGCAATGATGAAATCCCCTAATGATGCATTTCTTAGAATGTATCCCCATTGTTAAGTATTTAACCTCAGACTTCACCTTTGCTAAAACTACAAATTCTTTATAAATCCCTAGCTGTCCTATATAATAAATAAATAATATGAAAATTAACCCTCACGCCCTCACAAGATGGTTGCTTATGACCAGACCAGCAGGGGATTAGTGAGGGACAACCAAATGACTGAACAGCAGGCTGTGTGGGGTGACCAGGCCAGCAGGAGGGTTAGTGAGGGACGACCAAATGACTGACAGCAGGCTGCATGGGGCAATCAGGCCGGGGGAGAGAGAGGAGGGGAGACTATGAGGGGTGACCAGGCCAGCAGGAGGGGAAGTTGGGGGTGACCACAGCAGGGGGGTCAGTTAGGGGCAACCAGGCAGGCAGGCAGGTGAGCAATTAGGAGCCAGCAATCAGGATTATGAGAGAGATGTCCAACTGCTGGTTTAGGCCCAATCCCCAAGATCGGGCCTAAACCAGCAGTCAGACATCCCCCAAGGGGTCCCAGATTGGAGACA
>NW_006286140.1:6020894-6022017 GCF_000327345.1 Myotis davidii
TCCCTCCAGGCAGGCAGTGGGACGCCCTTGCCGGCCCGGGATCTGGATCCATCCTGCTGATGTTTGTGCAGTTGTTGGGAGCCACCTGGTGGCCACTTTTATATCCTTTCTTCCTTGCGGAGTGTCTAGGGAGGGGAAGTGGCCACAGCGCCCCAGGCCAAATTCTAGGAGACCTGCAGCGCTGTACTGTCAGTGCCTGGCCCATTCTCTGGAGATTGGACCTGCAGAATTACTGAGGGAGGGAGTGGCTGCCACCGGGCTGGTGGGCAGCTGGGATGGGTCAGTCAGCTTAGCATCGCTCCTGCTGTGGGAGGGCATTGACCACCAGGGGGCAGCTTCCACATTGAGTGTCTGCCCCCTGGTGGTCAGTGCACGTCATAGCAAATGGTTGACTAGTCGTTCTGGTCATTCATTCACTTAGGCTTTTATATATATAGATGGTATGAAAAATAACAATAGGAGTATAATTATAGCCCTGACCAGTATGGCTCAGTTGAGCATCATCCTGTGCACTAAAAGGCTGCTGGTTCAATTCCCAGTCAGGGTACATGACTGGGTTGCAGGCTTAATCCTCGACAGGGGGCATACAGGAGGCAGCTGATTGATCAATGTTTCCTTCTTGCATAGATGTTTCTCTCTCTCCCTTTCCCTCTCTCTAGAAATCAATTTAAAAAAATTTTTTTAAGTATAATAACAAGTGTAGTCACTAAACTACACTTGGTACATATTCTACTATCTGTAAGTGTCACTTTTAAGACTAAAAACTCTTAAAATATCATCATGTTAACCTAAATATTTATTTTTCTGGTGCTTTTACTATGTTTTATTGTTTCAATCATGTTTTAGATATACAAAAGCTTTCCCTTTTAAGAAAATTACAGACATTATTTAGTAGACAATTAACAATATGTACTACCAGATAATGAAAGTATACACCAAGAGGAGAAAACAAGATGGCGGCATAGGTAAACACCAGAAATTGCTGCCTCGCACAACCACTTCAAAAATACAACTAAAAGATAAAACAGACATCATCCAGAACAACAGGAAGGCTGGTGGAGTGGAAATTCTACAACTAGAAGGAAAGAGAAAAGCATACCGAGACTCAGAGGAGGTGCAGTGT
>NW_006286140.1:6022091-6023109 GCF_000327345.1 Myotis davidii
TAGAAGGAAAGAGAAAAGCACACTGAGACTCAGAGGAGGTGCAGAAGTAAAGTGCAGGGGTGCAGAGGCACATGTGGAAAGGGCTGGCAACTGGGGAAGTGGTTGCCGTTTTCAATCGGGAGGGAGTCTCAAGCTCCCAACTGCTCTGAACTCCAGTTATGGGTGAGTCTCTGGGGAACCAGACTCATACGGGGAGAAACTGGACTATCTGGCCTCTGTCGGACCTCGAGGGTGGCTTTCTCTCAGAGATGCTTGCAGCGGTTACCGGGACACTGAGAAGCGGGGCCTCTTAAGCCAGGACTGAGGAGCAGCCATAGCTGCTTGCTCCGCCCTGTTGATCCCCTGGGACCCCGCCCCTCCCAAGCTGTGCGCTGGCTTTTGCATATGAAAGGCCTGGTCCTTTGCAATCTGAAAATTTCCTAACAATCTGCACCTGGCCCAACGCCCCACAGCAGCTTGCATTCCTTCACAGCTGAGCTTCATCTAGGCACCTCAAAACCCCAAACGAAGAAGAGGAATCTGCAGATCTCTCCATAGCTCCTGCTGGGTAGCCTCAGGCAGAGGCTAAATTAACACCTCCTTAGAGATCCATGAGCCAGTGCACACAGTGGTAAGAGTAGGACCATCCAGATTACAACTCCCCAGATCCATAAAGGACACACTCAAGGGGCAGACTCAGTGAGCACCAAAGCCCCACTGAAGCAAGTCTTTCCACAGAAGGGTGTCTCCAGCACAGAAGTTCTCCCACTGTAGACACAGCTGATTCTCACAGCAAATTGGCCTGGAGGTCAATTCCTCCCAGTGATACCAACAACAATCAAGGCTTAACTACAACAAGACTCTTCACACAGCCCAGAAAGGGATGCACCAAGAGTGTCCACATCAGGTAATTGGGTAGGCTGAGCCACTGGGCCCCTATAGGACACCTAGCACACAAAGCCACTCTACCAACACAGGGAAGCAGCCAAAATGCAGAGACAAAGAAACAGGTCACAAATGACAGAAATGGAGGTAAGCA
>NW_006286140.1:6023569-6031892 GCF_000327345.1 Myotis davidii
ACATTTCTCGGAGGGAAAGGAGTGTGTGTGTGTAGGTGTGGTAAGAGTCTGGACAAAAATCCTACACCTGTGGATGAGAACAGTGGAAGGGGGGTAAGGGCAGAGTGTGGGGTGGGAACCGGATGGAGGGGAGCTATGGAGGAAAAAAAGAGGAACAACTGTAATAATCTGAACAATAAAGATTTAATTTTTTTAAAAAAAAGAAAGTATACACCAAGATATTGCAGATTCAGTTCTAGACCACCACAATAAAGCAAGTATCACAATAAAGCAAGTTATAATCATTTTGCTAGTCAAGAGTGTTGCTTTCAATTTGTAAAAAGCACAACACCTGTGAAGCACAAAATGACATACGCATGCCTGTATAAAATACAGGTTTTTCTTTCTTTGGTTTCAGTTATCCAAAGTCAGTATCAGGCTCTCTGCTCCTCCAGTTCGTCAGACAGTCTCTCCTCTTGCTCAGTGCAGACACAATGGTGAAGGTCAGAGTGAACAGATTTAGCCGTATTGGGCGCCTGGCCACCGGGGCTGCTTTTAACTCTGGCAAAGTGGATATTATCACCATCAATGACCCCTTCATTGACCTCAACTACATGGTCTACATGTTCCAGTATGATTCTACTCATGGCAAGTTCAAAGGCACAGTCAAGGCTGAGAACGGAAAGCTTGTCAATGGAAAGTTATGGGAGGGGCTGGGAGGGGCCGGGCTAGGGCGGGGATGCTGGTGCTGAGTATGTTGTGGAGTCCACTGGTGTCTTCACTACCATGGAGAAGGCTGGGGCTCACTTGAAGGGTGGAGCCAAGAGGGTCATCATCTCTGCCCCTTCTGCGGATGCCCCCATGTATGTGATGGGTGTGAACCATGACAAGTACGACAACTCCCTCAAGATTGTCAGCAATGCCTCCTGCACCACCAACTGCTTGGCCCCCCTGGCCAAGGTCATCCATGACAACTTTGGCATCATGAAGGGACTCATGACCACAGTCCATGCCATCACTGCCACCCAGAAGACCATTGATGGCCCCTATGGGAAGCTATGGCATCATGGCCAAGGGACTGCCCAGAACATCATCCCTGCTTCTATTGGTGCTGCCAAGGTGTGGGCAAGGTCATCCCTGAGCTGAATGGGAAACTCACTGGCATGGCCTTTCATGTCCCCACCCGCAATGTGTCGGCTGTGGGTCTGACCTGCCGCCTGGAGAAAGCTGCCAAATATGATGACATCAAGAAGGTAGTAAAGCAGGCATCAGAGGTCCCCTCAAGGGCAACCTGGGCTATCCTAAGGACGAGATTGTCTACTTCAACTTTAATAGTGACACCCACTCCTCCACCTTCGATGCTGGGGCTGGCACTGCCCACAATGACCACTTTGTCAAACTCATTTCCTGGTATGACAATGAATTTGACTACAGCAACAATTATGGTCCACATAGCCGCCAAGGAGTAAGAGCCCCCTGAACCACCAGCCCCAGCAAGAGGAAGAGAGGCCCTCAGCTGCTGGGGAGACCTTGCCCCAAATCGATCCCACAATGCACTGAGAATCCCTGACCTCCACAGTTTCTGTCCCAGGCCCCCTGAAGAAAGGGCGGGGCTTAGGGAGCCCTACCTTGTCATGTACCACCAATAAAGTTCACTGTACCCGGCCAAAAAAAACAAAGTCAACCTCAGTCCAAAAACATTAAATGTCCCCAACCATCGATATTGTTCGCTCCTGACAGTTAACCATCAACATCAACAAGCTCAGTTATCCAAGATCACTCAAAGCAAAAGACCCTCCTTCTGATGTATCATCAGGTCAGGAGTAGCCTAATACTACGTCACAATGCATATGTCATTCACTTCATTTCATCTCATCACACAGACATTGTATCATCTCACATCACAAGAAGAAAGATGAGTACAGTACCATAGCTATTTTGAGAGAGAGACCACATTCATATAACTTTTTATTACAATATACTAGGGGCCCAGTGCACAAATTTGTGCACCTTGAAGGGAACTGTGGGCCACAAGGCTGCAGTGAGCACAGGGGAGGGTCTTGGCCCATCCTCCCCACCCTTGTCCGGCCCCTCACAGCCCCTCCCATCACAGCCCCCCCCTCAATCCCGTCTGCGGGCAGCCCTGCTCCTTCGCAGCCACTCCCATGCACTGATGGCGCCGGCCTCGCTCGCACCTGCTGATGATGCAAAGCGATTGGGGCTGGCACCGGCAGCAGGTGCAAGAGGTGGCTGCCAGCCCCGATCGCCCCTCAGAAATAGGGGGAGGTGGAGAAGCCCTGAGGGACGATCAGGGCTGGCAGCTGCCGTTCACGCCCACTGACAGCACCGAGTGATCAGGGCTGGCGCCGGACACCTGCAGTGGATGTGAGTGGTAGCTCCAGTGCTGGCAGTGGGTGCAAGCAGGGCCAGTGCCAGCAGCAGGTATGAGTGCCGTGCAGGACGACAGCACATGGGAGCAAAGAATTTTCAGTAACCACCAGAGGCTCGCCCCAATGACAGCAACTGGCGCCTTGCCTTGGTCTGGCACTGCCGCTCACCTGCTCCCACCATCCCACCATGGCCAACACCCACCATGTTCCACACTCTGCCGCCTGCTGCCAACACTTGCCATGTTCTGCACGTGCCCCCTGCTGGTCAGTGCACGTCATAGCAACCGGTTGTTTGGTTGTTGGTTTTCTGCCATTTGGTCTATTTGCATATTAGCCTTTTATTATATAGGAATATAATTGTTCTATTTTTTATTAGTTGTTTTGTAATCTCTTACTTTGCTTAACTTAAAAATTAAACTTTATCATAGGTATGTATGTATAGGAAAAACATATTATATAAAGGGTTCGGTACTATTTGTGGCTTCAGGCATCTGCTGGGGGCCTTGGAACATATCCCCTGTGAATAAAGGGAGGACTATTATTCCTGTTAAGTGATTTAAACCAAGAAATTTATTTTAACTACCAAGGGTAATAGATTAAAACATACAGTTTGTTTTAGATTAAATATTCCCAAAAGGGATTTGGTTTGATGTGAGACTTTGCAAATAGTTTATTAGGAAGATTCAAGCATTAGTGGTATGGGAGCAGCAGGAAAGGGAGGACAGCTCATAAGGCTGGGTTGTTAGCCATGACTAGAACTTAACTCCACAGGCCTTACAATCATCCCACCCAAAGAGGAAGAAGCTGGAGCAACTACACCCTAACTCCCACCAGCCATTGACTGAGTGCTGGGGGTTCCTGTTAATTCCCAGATAGTCAAAGTCGGAAGTCGGAAGCCAATGAAATAATAAGGTCTTTAAGTGGGCAGAGCACTGACAGTATAAACATATCAATATATTCTTACATCAAGTAATTATTCAAACAACATGCTAACTGCCTGCCCCCTTCCCACATCAGAACAAAGAGTCAAAATCTAGCAGTGAGGGTTTAAGTAATTACAGCCAAGGAAAATAGTTCTAAGTTTAAATATCCTTTCCCAAACAAAAATTCCTAGAACATCAAATAATAACATTTTATGAAATTAACAAAAATAAAGATTTAATGTAATCTATTATTAGGCTTTGGGTTGCAAACTACTTTGAGGGGGGAAAAACTATGAAATTCGTCCTATTAAAATATAACAAGGATTTCTAACACAGATCCCAACACAGTGTCAACAAATGGTTTATTGAATGAGCTGGCGGTGAATATAAACAACTAGAAACATAATTCATTTGTATATTTCAATGCTTCAAAGAAGGGAAGAACTTGCCCATGGACACCTAATTGATCCAATTTCTTAAGAGAAAAAATATATAGTTTTTAATTTAGTTTTCTATTTGTTGATTGGTAATTTAAATATAGGTTGGAGAATAGCACTGTTGTATGTCTCACTTCTGAAGTCTAATACCCCACCCCCCTTTCCTCCTTTTTCTAAAAATGTCTTATCGGCGCTCAGCATCTAGGGATGCTCACAGCTCTCCCTGCCTGGCCCAGCTTCTTGCAAAATGTTTACTGTTCAAAAAATTCTGTGAAAGCTCAGCTCGGAGGGTGATCACTCCACACCTGTAAGTTTGTATGGGTCAGTCAAAGTCTACCCCAACTTGGAAGCCCAGCGGGATGCTTTGAACATTGAAATGGCCGTCAGACCAAAGTTGCTGATGAGGTCACCATTGTCAACATTTTGTCCAACCACAGCAATGAACAGAGACAGGATATTGCCTTCACCTACCAGAGGATCAAAAAGGAACTTGCATCAGCAATAAAGTCAGCCTTGTCCAGCCACCTGGAGACCGTGATTCCGGGCCTCTAGAAAACACGTGCTCGGTACGATGCTTCTGAGCTGAAGGCCTCCATGGAGGGGCTGGGGACTGATGAGGACTCTTTCACCGAGATCATCTTCTCAAGGACCAACCAAGAGCTATGGAAAATTAACAGGGTGTACAAGACTGATCTGGAGAAGGACATTATTTCCAACACATCTGGTGACTTCTGCCAGCTGATGGTTACCCTCACAAAGGGTAGAGGAGCAGAAGATGGCTCCATCATCGATTATGAACTGATTGGTCAAGACGTCTGGGATCTCTATGATGCTGGGGTGAAGAGGAAAGGTACTGATGTTCCCAAGTGGATCGGCATCATGACCGAGCAGAGCGTGTCACCTCCAGAAAGTATTTGACAAGTACACGAGCTGCATGACATGCTGGAGAGCATCAAGAAGGAAGTTAAGGGAAGCCTGGAAAATGCTTTCCTAAACCTAATCCAGTGTATCTGGAATAAGGCCCTGTATTTTGCTGGCCTACTGTATGACTCCGTGAAGGGTGAGGGGACGTGCAATAAGCTCCTGATCAGAATCATGATCTCCTGCAGTGGAGTGGACATGTTGAAGATCAGGTCTGAATTCAAGAGAAAGTTCAGCAAGTCCCTGTATTATTACATCCAGCAAGACCCCAACGGTGACAACCAGAAGGCACTGCTCTACCTGTGTGGCGGGGGTGACTGAGGCCTGTGACGGCTCCAGCGTCCTCCCATGCCCATCCTGTGAGGATGAAAGCATTGCCTACCCCAATCTTATTTCAGTTCCTAAGCATTCCCTGGCTATTCCATCTAGTCTCCCCTTTTAAACAAAGAAATGAACATTCTAAGAGTTGGAAGTGAAATCTATGATGTGAAATACTTTGCCCCTTGTGTACTGTGTTGTAAACAGATGAATAAGTTGAATTTTTAATTTAGAATAAAAAAAAAATGTCTTACATACCCACTGTTGCCTCACTGTCTAGAATTTTCATGATTATGTGAATTCCCCATCTGCATATATTAAAACTTTATTTTCTCCTGTTAATCTGTCTCATTAATTTGATTATTAGCTCAGCTAGAACTTAGAAGGTGGGAGGAAAAGTATTAATATTTTTAGCCCCCACAGTTTGGGGAGCCAGCCAGGAGAATTCACAGGCTGGTACAGCCCTACCCCCCTGGACTGCTGCAGCTGAGAGATCATGGGCTTCTGCACGGCCTGCAAAGGTGGTAAGCATTTTACCTGTCCGCCTCTCTGGTCTCTTGTCCAAATGGTTTGGTGGAAGTTGGAAGTGGGAGTCCTTTTCTCTCTTCTAAAATTAGATTGGCAGGAGAAAATATTTGTGAAACTAGCTTCTTGGGCAAATGTGACTGGTGGAAACTTGTTTTGAGTACTCTTGTATTGATCCAGTTCCTTCCAGAGATGGTCTATTATCTCCACCAGCTGAATGATACCTATTATTTGTTTTTGAAAACATGCTGATTTTACTTGAGTCTCCAAAGCACTGGCCATCTGCGGCTGCCCCAAGCTCAGGCAGATGAGCATTCTGAGAGCTGCTGAAAAGAATATAGTTTTCTCCAGAGAGCAGATTGCAAGCCTATGATGTGTTGGAGAATGTTTCACCTAGTTTTCACCTCTGTATATACTAGTAACTCACCAATTTTACATCTAGTCCCCCCTCCAGAAAAATGACAAGCATTTCATGGTCACTTCCTGGGTGGATATTAAAGAGTATTGGAAATAGCACATGCAGCTGTTAGCTTCTACAAATACACAATCAAAGGCATTTAAATGCCCAGTCTGCAATGCTGGCAGTGAAAGACAAAAATAACAGTTACTTTTTTTTAAACCAAAGATAAATGCCAGATTATGCCTGAAAAAGGCAGGATCAGCCTATTTCCTAGGTGGAGAAGAATAGCACCAATGTCAACAGGAGAAAATGGTCTTTGGGAGGATACACAGACACAACTAATTAAAGGCCTTTTAAGAGAAAAATAACTTGGTTTTGTTAAATTTGAAAAGAAAAATATTGGCCTCAATTGCTTTTTAAAATTAAGAACAAGATTTTGTGGATAAAGAAGTGGTGCATATATACAATGGAATATGACTCAGCCATATAAAAATAATTAAATCTTGCCATCTGCAGCAACATGGATGGACCTATTGTGCTGAGTGAAATAAGTCAGATTATTTTACTTATATGTGGAATCTAAAAAAATAATATAAACGAACGAGTAGAACAGAAATAAAATCATAGAGAACATTTTCACAGTTGCCAAATAGAGGAAGTTTGGAGGGCTGGGTGAAAATGGTGAAGTACAAATTGGTAGTTACAGAATAGTCAAGGGGATGTAAAGTACAGCATAGGGAATATAGTCAATAATATTTTTTAAAGCCAATAAAATTTAAAATAAAACTAAGGACAAGATTTTAAGTATATACAACAAAATGTTAGCTCTGGTTTTCTCTGGGTGATGGAATTTCAGTGACTTTTCAATTCCTTCCTACATAAGTGTTACTTAATTTTATGACATGGATATGTACTTCTTTTATTTAATTTTTTTAATTTATTGATTTCAGAGAGAGAGGAAGGGGGAGAGAGGGAGACAAAAAGAGAGAAAGAGAAAAAAACATTAATTTGTTTTTCTACTTATGCATTTATTGGTTGATTCTTTTTTTAATGTATTTTTTATTGATTTTAGAGAGAGGAAGGGAGATGGAGACAGAATAGAAACATCGATTGGCTGCCTTCTGCATGCCCCATATTAGGGAATCAAGCCTGCAACCCAGGCATGTGCCCTGATCAGGAATTGTACCAGCAACCTCTTCATGCAGGGGTCAATGCTCAACCACTGAGCCAAACTGGCCCTGCAACTGGTTGATTCTTGTATGTGTCCTGACCAGGAATTGAACCCATAACCTTGGTGGAGTACTACCTTAAAATCAAAGTAAATGGTATAAGCTATTTAACTTTGAAAAAATGAGGGAAAGACAAAATAAGTAGAGAAAATTTATAAAAAGAAAAGAGAGTACAGTGACTTTGTAGTACACTCAGAAATGAGGTATTGTGATTTCTCCAACTTTGTTTTTCTTTCTCAAGATTGCTGCAGCTATTTGGAGTCTTTTAGGATACCATATAAATTTCTGGAGAATTTGTTCTAGCTCTGTGAAATATACTGTTGGTATTTTAATAGGGATTGCATTGAATCTGTAGATTTTCTCGGGTAGTATGGACATTTTAATGATGTTGATTCTACCAATCCATGAAAACAGTATATTCTTCCACTTGTTTATATCTCCTTCTATCAAACTTTAATGTAAGTAGAGAAACCATAAAAATCCTAGAAGAAACCATTGGCAGCAAAATCTCAGACATCTCTCATAGCAACATGTTTATAGATACATCTCCTAGGACAATGGAAATTAAAGAGAAAATAAATAAATGAGACTACATCAAAACAAAGAGCTTCTGCACAATGAACGAAATAACAAAACCATCAACAAAATAACAAGAGTGCCCACTCCATGTTGAGAACATATTTACCAATGATACATCCGATAAGGGGTTAATCTCCAAAATCTACAGGGAACTCATACAACTTAACAAAAGGAAGATAAACAACACAGTTAAAAAATGGGCAAAGGACCTCAATAGACACTTCTCCAAAATGGACATACGAAGGCCAAAAGGCATATGAAACAGTGCTCAAAAGTCACTGATCATCCAAGAGATGCAAATCAAAATGACAGTGAGGTACCACCTCACACCTATAAGAATGGCTACCCTCAACAAATCAACAAACGACAATTGTTGGCGAGGATGTGGAGAAAAGGGAACTCTCACGCACTGACGAGAATGCAGACTGGTGCAGCCTCTGTGGAAAACAGTATGGAGTTTCCTCAAAAAATTAGAAATGGAACTCCCATTTGACCCAGTGATTCCACTTCTAGGAATATATCCCAAGAAACCAGAAACACCAATCAGAAAGGATATATGCACCCCTATGTTCATAGCAGCACAATTCACCATAGCTAAGATCTGGAAACAGCCTAAGTGCCC
>NW_006286140.1:6031921-6040126 GCF_000327345.1 Myotis davidii
TGATATATGCTCCCCTATGTTCATAGCAGCACAATTAAGTATAGCTAACATTTGGAAACAGCCTAAATTCTCATCAGCTGATGAGGGAATTAAAAACTGTGGTACATCTATACAATGGAATACTATGCAGCTGTAAAAAAGAAAGAACTCTTACCATTTGCAACAGCATGGATGGACCTGGAGAGCATTATGCTAAGTGAAATAAGCCAGCCAGAGAAAGATAAGTATCACATGATCTCACCCATATGTGGAATCTAATGACTGCCATAAACTGATGAACAAAAATAGACCCAGAGACATATAAACATCGAACAGACCATCAAATCTCAGAAGGAAGGCAGGGGAGGGGTGTTGGGGGAGAGATCAACCAATGAACTCACATGGGTATATGCATAACCCAAAGACATAGACAGTGGGTGGTGAAGGCTTTAGGGGTGGTGGGAGGTGGGAGAGGACAACAGGGACATATGTAATACTTTCAACACTAAAGATTTATTTTTTATAAAGAAAAGAAAAGAGGGAATGGTGAAAAGAGAATATAAACTCATTCCTTCATTCAATCATTTGACAAATAAGTCTTTAGTAAGACACCATGTTAGAGCACAATAAGTATAGAATGTGGCTGTTGTTATGAAAACAAATAAAGGGCTTAGACAAGGGGCAGAGAGTAATATGCATAAAGTGGTCAGAGAAAGACTGTCTAAAGAAATACTTAAGCTAAGCTCCCAAAGAATCAAAGCTAACCCTATGAAAATGGTGGGGGAACAGTATGTGCTAAGGCCCTGATGCAGGAAAACCTTGGTGACTTCAAGCTGACCCCTACAGCTAGAATTCAGAAAGAGGCACAGTGGGATAGAGATGGGGAGAGGAAGGCAGGAAGAAGGGGAAGGAGAAGGTGGTTAGAGAGATAAGCATGTGCCAATTCCAAAGCCCAAAATGAGGAATTTGTGTTTTAATCTCAATACAATGGAAGCCATTAAAGGAATTTAAGCAGGGGAGAGGTCACATGATTTACATTTCAAGTTGATTGCACTCATTGCCCAGTAGACAGAGTGGAGAAAAGGACCTGGTTATTGTTGTAGTTATAGGAGTACTCCTGCCTCTTTCACCCCTGCATTTGCAGACCCCCAAAATCCCTGCAGCCTTAGATCCTACCTACCTGGCAACATTGCCCCATGTAAGTCACTAGCCATTTTTAGTTGTTCGTTCAGCTCCCAGTCATCCCTGCAACCTTCACCCCCAAAACCATAAACCCATCCAAATCAATGCCCCCCACTCTCTAGCGATCCTTCCACACAGACCTCACTGCTCTTGCTCTACAGTTTCCATCTGCAGCCTTCTAGGGCAATCATGTCAAACTTGTGGCCTGCAGGCCACATGTGGCCCACAACTAATATTTTTGCAGCCCAGTCAATATAACAGCATGTAAGAAACGTTTTAATAAAAATTTCGTAACTTCATTTTCACAATATCCTATTATAAATAACTAGAGGCCCGGTGCACGAAAATTCATGCACCTGGGGTGGGGGTCCTTCAGCCTGGCCTGCCCCCTCTCACAGTCCAGGAGCCCTCAGGGGATGTCCTACTGATGACTTAGGCCTGCTCCCTGGGGAGGCGACCAGGCCAATCAGAGGAACACGCCGCCCCCATCACCCCACTGCTCCTGCCACTGCTGGCCATAGTGGCCACCTGCCCTCAGCCCTCACAGCTGCCACAGCTTTGTCCAGAAGGACATCCAGAAGACGTCCTGTCTATCCGGTCTAATTAGAATATTACCCTTTTATTAGTATAGATTATTAATAATGAACTACAATGTTTGCTACCCACTGATTACTATAATCGTGTTGCATTCATTTCCCTTAAGCGCCTTACGTGCAGGTGCACCATTTCTCTCCACTAATACTAGCAGCAAATATTTTAGCAGCCGATTGCCACGTCATTAGTCTTGTACTCAGTTGTTGGGGCCCACACAAACTAAACTGTTCATTTGGCCTATGTTAGCCTTTGAGCTTGACATGCTTGCTCTGGGGATTAAGCCTGAGTCCCATAGCCACCCTCTCCTTTATTCCTCTGCTTACCTCCTACTTCAAACCCATACCACCTTCTGTGTTCCTACTGCTAGGTGTCACTGTGTTTTCTTTGCAAATAATTTTATTTCATTGAACTGTAAAATACCTGCAGTTGAAAAGGACTTTAGAGACTTTTGGGGTAAACCTGCAGGTTTTTATGACAAGGAAGCAGGCCTGGCATGATTAGAAGGTCTCAAAGGTTAGAATTCCTGACTTTCCATCTAGTTTCTTGCATAATTTTAAGCAACTTTTTTTAAGTACATTTACAACGTGCTTCATGTTTTACAAACTGCTTCTATACACCATCTCATAAAATCACTCATTGCAGGTAACAGGTATAATGAACCTGAGAAAGCAGAGGGCTGAGAAAGTGGCTAAGCCAGGCTTGCACATAGTTCTTCAGGCTCCAAGTACAGCAGGCATAAACTACAAAAATGTCCCTATAGCCCTGCCGGTGTGGCTCAGTGGTTGAGTATCAACCCATGAACCAGGAGGTCATGGTTCAAATCCTAGCCAGGGTATATGCCTAGGTTACAGGCTCGATCCCCAGTGTGGGGCCTGCAGGAGGCAGGCAATCAAATGATTCTCTCTCATCACTGATGTTTCTATCTCTCTCTCCCTCTCTCTTCCTCTCTGATATCAATAAAAAAATATGTATTTTTAAAAATGTCCCTATAAGCTAGATGAAGTTAGTCCAGGGACATTAAAGTCACAGGTATTTCTGCCCATTATTATTGGTTAATTATACCTATGTATAATACCTGTGTATTAGTTTTAATTCCTTCTGAAGATCAAATTGTTTACTGGAGTTTAGGAGCAACTTTATCTAATACTGGGGGTTTATTGGAATGAGGGTGAGGGCTTCTGGGCAGGAGAGAAATTTTACAGAACAAAGAAAATGAAGAAAAGGTATGAAAACTTTGCTAAGTTTTTTTATTTGATCTAGGGCTGGATGTGGATGCAGACCAGTGCCATCTGGCAAATACCATTGTCAGAAGACGCTCTCTAAAACTGGTTTTCTCTTTAAGTAAAAGTTAACACAGCACAATGCCAATATAAAATAAGAATGGTTTCATGAAGTTCATTATTAAAATATTTGTATTTGCTTTGGGGTTTTTTTTTTTTGGCGGGGGGGGAGCCTGCAAAAGTTATACTCAGAAACTAAGTGTGTCTTTGCCATCAATTTATTTAGCAGAGGTTCATGGTGGAAATTATAAGAATTTCACAAGCCAATAGCATACAAGATAATGTATCTTGCTAAGCCAAATAAAGAAATAACATACTCCAAATAAATGACATATTAATCATGCTATTGTGTCAGGCAAGAGGAGATGAGAGAAATAAAGCCCAAATTTAATACCTTTTTAAACTCAGGAGAATCGATGATTAACCAAGAGCTGATTTCCAACTGCCAGGGCAGAAGTAAAAGTCCCTAGTTGCTAGAGCACGTTGCTAGGGAATGAAGACTCTAATGTTGGTAGGAGGTCTGATCTCTTTCACAGGGTCATGTGTCACTGTCTGAGGAGTGTCTTGTTAAGAGGTATCCAGAGAGTTTTTAGGTTAAGTCACCTCACCCAAACCAAAACTCTCAAATAGTCCTCACAAACTCAATATTCGTAGTTTAAATGTCCCCTTGCCTTAGTTGCTTCTCCACGGGTTCTCTATCAACAAGCTGCTGACTGCTTATCAAAGAGCAGAAGTAGAATGGTGACATCCTAGTGTGACTTACTTCATACTTGTATCAAAGCAAAATTTTTTGTCTTTGCCCTAAATAAGTGGATTAAAACAATTTGAGTCATAAGCAAATGAGTTTGAAACAATATTAAACCAATACACAGAACTATATACAAATTGGATTATTTGTACTATATTTTTTCAGCACATTTGAGCTTCAGAGGTTCAAATCCAATGTCAAAAAAATTCTAAGTGACAAAACAAAAAATTTGTCCTTGGTTGCTCTGAAGGATATGAAAAAGATTGCTGCTTCGGAGTAAATATATTTTGGAACGCATTGCAATTAGTTCTATTCTTGTTCTGAAAGTGGATAGGGGCGAGGGGCCCCATATAACTGACACTCAGCAGCAGCAGCTGATGCAAGCTGGGCACCCAATACTCACACAGGAGAAATGGCTCACTCTTGCCCTCAGAGCCCAACAGAGGCAGGCTAACAGGACATTTACGTAAGAATTAGTGCTTCCTTGCTCTTTAATTCGCTTTTACTTTGAAGTGTGCAAACTTTTTTTCCCCCCCCCAAATGTCAAACCCATCTCCTTATGGTATTTAGGGACAGTTACTTAAGTGTGTTGTGAAACCTCTCAAGTGTGAATGAAAAAAATCTGCACTTAACTCAAAGACCAAGTATGTAAGAATATAGCTCATTCCCTTTGTGAACAGTTGCTGAGCTAAGAAGAATCTTATGGGTCTTTTAAGTGAAAGCACAGAGTGATGTCATTGTTGGGATTTTCTTCATGTTATCCATTGGACGTGGAGAAATGGCTATGATAAAAAATCAAGCAAACAACACTACTTGTTTTTCCTTTTGTTTTGTTTTTGTCAAAGACACAACTGTATTTCAACACAAGGACCTAGAGCGTGGGAAATGGGAGCAGAGACACGGTCTAGAAGCAGAAACAGGATGGGAGCAACACACATAACCCAGAAGTCAGAAAATTCTTGATGGCATGTGTAGGAAAAGCAATCTCATAGGTACAGTTTTTCCACCTCTGCTCCCCACTTAATGCAGACGGATCACAAGAATTCTCGCTTCATATGACACAGTGTTTTACAAAGTATCATACTTTAAAAAGATATTCGCTTGTAAGAACATGTAATAACTTCAAAATGCAATGGGTATTTAATTTTAAAGCGGGCCTTTAACATTTATGTAAAACGTTTTTTGTGCTCGTTCAATAGACATTTATCTGGCCACTGGGTAAAGCTAGCAATAAAACTACTGGTCCGCAATGTGTTAAGAAGGGGGTCAAAACACTACCTGAGACCAGGAGATAAAGAGCCTCAAGGTCCAGGCTGGGCTTATCACCCAGTGTGGGAATATCTTCCCCTGCTTCAGGCTCAATGTGTACACCTTGGTTCGGCATAAGTGTGTGTGTCAACAGCCCTCAGGGACACCCCCAGTTTAGGAGTGCTGGTAAGGCCAACTGCACCCACTGGCCATGGGAGACAGACTCCCACTACTGGAGCTGAACTTGCTCTGTCTCTTTTATTTTTATTTTATTTTTTACTTTTTTATTGAATTCCTTGGGATGACATTAGGCTAAGAAAGAATGTCTAAAATAGCAAGTGTTCTACTGAAAATAGTCATGTAAATGCACATCTCTCTCATATCATCGAATCTGAACACATTTCAGGACCTCCTCTGTGTTACTACATTCCATCGGGTTCACACTCCTCACCAATTAAGCCACCCAAGTTGTGACATGTGGAATCTGGCTTAGCTCAGTTGAGTGCTGTGAGCCTGGTGGCACAGAGGAGTCAATAAAATACCTCACCCTGCATACTTCTCATACCTATCCAGAGACCCCAAGACTGCGGTTCACAAATATACAGGAAGCTTACCGTGCGCTGCCTCAGCCTGGGGGCTTACGCATTCCTCAGCATTAACTGACATCTGGAGGACTGTCACCTTTTCTAACACTGTGCTCCACTGTGAGTAGCCAATGTTCAAGATGAGGTAACATAACTAGCTGAAGATGATAAAACTGTATTGCTAAGATCATCCTTTTCCAACGTTTTAAAGCACTGAACGGCGCTTTTGTACACAGGAGTTTAAGCTCTATGAATTCTTGGAACTGAGTAATGGTTGTATTTGTGTTGTTTTCATTTCTTTGGATCATTACACTGAAACTGTCTTTATATTTAAGCTTCAGATGAAAGCAGAAAATAAAAATAATGTTCTAGAAATACTAAATAAGTAACAGTACTAAAATGTCACGTGTCTGCTTTCTTAAAAATCAAGTTTTACATTAAAAGCATTTTATTTGCCACTGAATTAGCACAAGGTGCTGGGAGTTCAGTGCAATAAGCTTGTATTTTTAGGCAGTTTTTGATTCTTAGATGTATATTTTACAGCCAACAAGAATGACAATCATTATGGATAACATTCTTCATCATTAATATATGCCTAAATAAAAGAATACATGCCCCGGCCAGGTGGCTCAGTTGGTTGGAGCATCATCCTATACACCAACAGGTTGGAGGGGGGGTCAATTCTGGTCAGGGCACATACCTAGTTTGTGGGTTTGATTCCCAGTTAGGAAGCATATGGGAGTAAACTGATTGATGTTTCTCACACCAATGTCTGTCTGTCTCTCTCTCTCTCTCTCTCTCTCTCTCTTTCTCTCTCTCTCTCCCTCTCTCCCTCTCTCCTCTCTCTCTAAAAATCAATAAAAAAAATCCTCAGGTGAGGATTAAAAAAAAAGAATACATGCTACAATACAACTATATTAAGCTCCAATACAAAAAATAATAAGTAAAAATAAACAATTCAGAACATTGTCTGTATAAAAGCAAACAACTGAACTGGCTTTCATAAATTACTTATTCCTTTTACCAACCCATTAGGTAGCAATGAAATTAATATACCTTCAATGGGCACCTACCAAGTAGGGGCTATGGCTCTGTGGCCAGCTTACTTTCGGCTCTGAGAAAGCAGAAATCAAAAGCCAGAGCTAGAAACCTGTGACAATGCATCTGCCATTGAAGAGGCACGTGGCAACTGATCCTAAAGGCTTTGTCACTTGAGCCTTCCACCCAAATTCACTGCAAACCGAACATTCTGAGGATTTGATAGCTGAACCTTTAAGTGCAGCCACCACTTCACTTCCACCAAAGGGGAGGGTGATGCTGAGCCTGCCAATGCTTTCCCAAGGCCTTAGGACGCAGGAAGAGTGTGGCAAGTTTAGACCAAGTTGACCAAACCATGATAAAGTGTCAAAGATCTTGGCATCCACATTTCTTTAAGGAATTGGAGAGATTAAAAAAACAAGTTAAATAAAACAACACAGTTCCACTACATCCTTAGGAAACTTTTTTGAAATGGCAAAGTAAAAAAAAAAAATTTTTTTTTAAAGTTCTTAAATACAAGAAAAATACTTTTAAATGTCAGAAAACCTGGGGGGAAGTATATATATAAAGATGATAGATAGATAGATAGATAGATAGATAGATAGATATGTTGTTATTATTTTTGTTAATCCTCACCCAAGAATATTTTTTCCATTGATTTTTAGAGAGAGTGGAAGGGAGCAAGGGAGATAGGGAGAGGGAAGAGAGAGAAAGACAGAGAGAGAGAAACATCAATGTGAGAGACACATTAATTTGTTGCCTCCCATACATACCCCAATCCGGGCCATGGATGGAATGTGCAACCCCGGAACAGGCCCTTGACCAAGAATTGAACCCATGACCCTTCAGTGAGCAGGCTGATGTTCCAGGGCTGAAAACTATTTTTTTAAACAAAACTATGGATAGCACTTACAAAAGAAAACAGACTCTGAAAGTACAGAATATCATGTTCCGAGACAGCTCAAGTTTTAGATGACTTAAGTATCACTTATTCCTTGAACTGTTTTACTAAGACATACTTCAACCGGGTTCTTATATTTTACAGTTATGTTTAAGATCCCCATCCCCAAAATAGCTAGCAGCGTGTTATCTGATTTCCTGGAATTACAGATCAACAGGGCTAGGAAGATATTCAAGATGATTTGTTTCAACACCTATTTATAGATGTGTGTCCTGAGACCCAGACAGCATGAAGGTCAAACCGTGGAATATGCAAACTGCAACCCTGATTTCTTGATTCTTAGTTTAATTTACTGAATCTTGCTTGTGATTTATAATGATAATAGTTCAAAAAATGCTGAGATTGGTTGCAGCAGTCATTCCATGCATAGTTTGCTGCCATAGGTGATAAAAATAACTAAAACAGAGATTCAAGATAATGATACAGAAACAAACCCCTCCTCCCCAAATATTCTCAAACTCTCAATAAGAAAAAAAAAAACAAAAAAAAAACTTATCACTCTTTTTGCCCTAAATTGTCAAATGTGTTACCTGAATTCTTCATTTCCCTTTAATCCTACAGTCTAAATTAGAAACATTTTCTTCCTTAAAA
>NW_006286140.1:6040192-6061074 GCF_000327345.1 Myotis davidii
ATATAACCCAAATCTCAGGGGCTTAAGACAAAAAGGGTTTCTCATTCATGTTCATCCGGGGGCACTGCATGTCACTATAGTCCAGGAACATAGGCCAATGGAGTAGCTACATAGACAGATCCCCACAGGGTCTCATATCATGGATTAAACACTCCTCTTCAGAAGTGACACAAAATTCTGCTCAAAAATCATTGATCAAACTGTTCACATGGTCGCATCGAACCACAGAAGGTCAGGAAAGCCAGAAAAATATGAAGAATAGCATTATTGCATACCCTATATTTCTAAAACATGAAAAACTGGATATTAACCTTCTTTGATTAAGTACCTAATTTTTTTTATCATAAGCAGAAAGAAGCAAAAAAGAATGTCACTAAGAATTAAGAACCTTCATCAATAGCCTTTGTTCAATTACCAGATAACCAAATACGCTGGCAAGATTTTCATTTGTCAATAACAGGTGTGGCTCAGAGGCTGAGCATCAACCTATGAACCAGAAGGTCATGTTTCAATTCCCTCCCCATCAGGGCACATGCCCAGGTTGCAGGCTCAATCCCCAGTAGGGGGCGTGTAGGAGTCAGCCAATCAATGATTCCCTCTCATCACTGATGCTTCTATCTCTCTCTCTCTCCCTCTCTCAAATTAATAAAAAATATATTAATTTAAAAAATGAGAAAGGATGACTAGTTCTAAGGTCCCATCTAGTCTTATAAAACCTATAATACTAATTTACTGAGTTTCTGAGGTCTTCTCACTGGTTGCATTAGCAATAATAAAATATGGATATAACCTCTTGAAAATGCAACAGTCAAATATGGAAATCTTACTCTCAAAAAGCCATACAAAAATGGTGATTACTTGGTAGTTGTTTTTCATTGTTGTGTGTGTGTGTGTGTGTGTGTGTGTGTGCTTTTTTTGTTAATTTGGTTTGTTTTATTTTTTCCAAATAGTCATAGAAGTAGAAAATTTTACTTTGTCCATATGGTAACATATTATGGCATATAGCATGCATAAGGCTTGTTTGAAAGAATTCTACAGCAATATCCAGGAGTGGTTTCTCTAAATCAAAGAAAAAATCTTCCGTTCATTCTGGACCTATGTTTTATAGCTTAGGTGTGCAATCATTTATTTCTCTGCGTACTAGTATATTATAGGGTTAAGAATTCTACAAGGCAATAATGTAACATTACACTTTCTCTTATAGGGATCAGCCCATGACATTTTACCGGAACTAAGGTCATTTTGTTCAACTAGTTGAAGAAAATGACCACTCATATTTATTCCTGATCATTAAGAATAATTGTAATAGCCCTAACCGGTTTGGCTCAGTGGATAGAGCATCAGCCTGCGGACACACGGGTCCCGGGTTCAATTCCGGTCAAGGGCATGTACCTTGGTTGCGGGCACATCCCCAGTGGGGAGTGTGCAGGAGGCAGCTGGTCGATATTTCTAACTCTCTATCCCTCTCCCTTCCTCTCTAAAAAATCAATAAAATATATTTTTTAAAAAAGAATAATCATAATAGAAAAAAATCTTTTTACATACTATGGAATAAGAATAGTATAAGCTCCTCTTTGAGAAAGGAAAAATGTGAAACTAGAAATATGCCTCCCTTTGAAAAGCAAACTTGTTTTAATGAAAAGGTAGGTCATAAAGCAAATCACTTGAACCCAAAACACTTTGTTTGGCTTATATGTTATTAAATATCTTGATCTGTGCTATTAAGGAAACTGAATTGGGGTGTGGGGGGAGGGGCTAATGAATTAAGAGTCCTGGTTAGCTATTTGTCAACTATGGTGGATGGTCTCAACTAAGGTTAAAATTAACTATGCTCTTTTCTCTTCCACAAGTGATAGATTCTGTCTTGGGTTTTTTTTCCCAACTATCCAATGTAAGGAAAAGACACTCCTGCTTTCCTGTTGTCTCCTCATTTACCCATCTAAAAAAAGTAAACTTTTATACGCTATAAACCTCAAGAATTGTGAAATCATGTTTCAAAGTCATTAAACATGACCAGAGTTGGAGATGATGCCAAGTCATAAATCACTTCAGAAATATATGAATGTAAAATAAATTTAGTGAGTTTGAAAAAGTTATTTTCCAGCCTAGAGCTAAGTCTTGGCCCCACAGCCACTGTACAAACTTCAGTGTGGCTTCAGCATTGAGCCAAACAGCCCTGTCTGCTCGCTCCCTGCTGCAGCTGTTTGCAACTAACTTGAATTATTATCATTAAAGAGCTCCTCGCAATTTCTGAACCCAAAACACAGTGCAGTGCATTGTTCATTCATCTACATTATAAAAAAAAAAACAACAGAGATTTGTTTTGAAAATAAAGATTTACCTACAGCTCCAAGTCATTAAATCAGAAACTAAATTGCAAGTTGATGGTGGTAAAATATGAGCTCAGAAAGAACTAGAGGAACAGAATCATTAAGGTTAAAATTTTCTAACTACCAAAGTTAAGCAAGGCAATCTTAAATTGGAAGCATTTTTGTGCCTTTCAAGAAAACACTTTCATCTATACAATTTTAAGGAGTTGCACCAGAAATTATTCTTAACCTGAAAACCACACCAGATTACCTAGGAAACTTTCCCCAACACACAAACCTTCCACACCCCAAACCTACTAAATCAGCAGGCAGTATGTATATTTTGAAAATGTTCCACAAAAGGCTTCTGTTATATACCTTAGTTTGTATATTCTACTCTCTGAAGGCCCTTCTGGTTCTCAGGGCTACATTAATAAATGGAGCCAATGAGAAAAGAGCTCTACAAGCAATAATGATTTATTGATTACATGGTGGCATCGTGGTGAAAGAAGAACTGCACGTGGTTTTCATCTTGTAGTACAGCTGTTGATTCAGCTTTAATATTAGATTTGCATTTCACACATAATCTTGTGTAGGGCAGGGAGATGAATATGCATTGGCCCAAGTTCAAATGATTTCTTCTTCATTAGTACCTTGGTAACTAAACTTGCAAGTAGTTACTAACCTTAAATCTTTTGAGCCTCAGTTTTGTCAAGCATAAAATTAAAATAAAAGTCCCTCTGTCACTTGCTCACAGCACCTCTTGTGGAGCTTGACGCCCTCCCCCCCCAAAAGGTTCTGTGTAAATGTTACTTCCAAACCCACCACACTTCCTCCTCCTGCTTCTGCCACCTCACTTCTCTAAGATAAGCCTTTTCCTGTGTTTTAAAAGATTATTCTCATTATAAAAGCAATGAAACACTTTGATTTAAAAAGAGAACTATGAAGTCTTAATTATTCATACCAGTGATGCAAAGGTATATAACAGATAGATGAAATCATATACTCAATCTACAAACCTCAGTTTATTTGTTACTATTTCCTAAACCACACATCTCACTATAGTCATTTCTATCTCCAGGACAAATCCTCCACCTTTCCAAATATGGCAGGTCCTGGAATAACACCATTCAAAGTTGTTTCATTATAACATTGGTGAATTGCCATAGGAACTTAACTCTTGTTTATACCAATCACCAATGGCAGCGATTTTTAACCTTTTTCATCTCATGGCACATATAAACGAATCACTAAAATTCTGTAGCACACCAAAAAATATATTTTTGCTGATCTAACAAAAAAATAGGAATAATTCTGATTCATTTACACCAGACAGCTACTGTTGGCTGTTATCATTTTTTTAATTTGACAAGCTAAGGGAAAAAGAGGTAAGTGTCCCCTACTAAATAGTCAGGTACTGCATGTTTCAAAAATTCTTGCAGCACACCAATTAAAATCACTGACCTATGGTAAAACTGGTTTCTTTAAGTTGCAGAACCTACAGAGAATGTGAAGTGAAGACTTACTGTATAAGGCCCTGGGCAAGTCATTTTATCTTGTGGGCCTTCCTTATGTAAAGTAATTTTACTAACATCTTCACCATTCACCATCTGCTTCACAGGTTGTTGTGAGATCCAAATGAGAATGCACATCAAATTTATTTAATGTATATTTAATACTAGAGGCCTGGTGCATGAATTCATGCATGGGTGGGGTCTAGCCAGCCTGCCCCATGGGGGCTGATCGGAGTGGGGCTGGCTGGTGGGAGGGGCCACAAGAGGTTGGGGAGGGGGGGCAATTAGAGCCCCAATCGGCCAGTTGACCGCCACAGTGCACATCATAGCAACTGGTTGTTCTGTCATTTTGGTTGCTTGGCTTTTATATATATAGATCAGTGGTCACCAACCTTAAGGACCTCACAGACAACCAGTTGGTGACCACTAATATAGATATGCAAATATAAGGGGCTGATTATGTAGCAACTCTTAGACTTTCACCAGGCTTCTTAAATATGACAAATTTGACTTCCTTTCACTCTCATTTTCTTTCTTCATTCCCATATTATAAGAGAGATAGTAAAGAGAAAAACAACCAAATGTGAAGAAGGTATATTTACCTGATGAATATGTTGATTTGAAACCATATCATACACAAGTTCCAACCTCAACCTCGATAATGGATATCCTATTTGTTTCCATATATGCATTTCACTTTAGTAAAACACATACTGGGATTTTTTTTATTTCCTACAACCTCTCTAATGTATTCTCTGATGTGTTCTGTGAAATCATAATTAAATATGTATATTTAAGACTTTATACTTTAAATGTTTTGCAATAATTGAAAAACAATAAGAAAAATAAATAGCAAAGGTGAAATTTTCTAAAATGAGCAAATTTTAATATAGGGGCAAAGCATACCAGAATTACTAACAATAACAGAGAATATTATGGCCCAGAAATACCTCATATATTTTAAGATTTGCCCATTTAGGCTTGGTTGATTTGGGGATACCTCTTTAGATTCTTGTATCACCTGACATGACACGCCACACATCTATTTTTTAATTAAAAGAAATAATGAATTTTCACAATAATTTTGCAAAATCCTTTAAGACTGAGGGTGCATGAAACCAGAGTAGACAGTTATGTTGCCAAAAGAGGGTGTGGTCCCAGAGTTTCCACTGACGCCTCTACAAGGCCTCTTCAGGCACTTAATATTTCTGTTGTGTCTGAGTTGACTTTTACCATATCCTAGCAATGAAACTCACTCAGCTCACTTAATGTCTGCTGCCTAATGCTCAGATGCCCTGTCTAGCATCAGACCTAGGTTCCACAATAACTTCTTTCAACCAATGATTTTACAAATCTTGAGTCCAGTATGTATCAAGTAATAAAATCATACATGTAATTTAATTTACTGCTCTATTAGTCATTTCTATTTTTATTTATACTTCAAAATGTTTTACTTATGTGCATGTTGAGCAATTTTGGAATCAAATATGCTACATCTTTGCTGTACGGGATCATGCTCCAACCAACTGAGTCATCTGACCAGGGAAGTACCTAATTTGTAATTGCACAATTTCAGTAGGACATTAAAGAGAAGTCTCAAATAAATGTTGAGATCAGATTCATAGAAAGATTCAATATCATACTAGTAAATACATAAATTTTCTCCAAATTAATGTATACATTCACTGTCATTCCAACAAAAAATAAAATAAAATTTGGGGATGGAAAAGTTATAAAATGCATTTAAGGACTTCTAGTCATTAAGGCATGTTGAGCTGACTTGGGAGCCCGCTCCATTCCCACGCCTTGCCACCCCATCCTATACCTTTCTCTGCTAGCAAATAAACTCTACATAAAACATAACAAATTATTTTTAAATACATAGCTGGGATGAAAGCAAGAAAGGAAAATCTCCTAGAAACAGAAAAGAAACTCTAAACCCACAATGGTGATTAGGAATTGAAGACCTAGTGTAATATAAGAATAGGACATTCATGTTGGAGTGAAGTTGATCCACCATGTGGAAATAAGCACCTTACATAAAGTCTGAAGGGATGCAGTACAAAAGCATGCCATTGGCCCTGGGCTAGAGATGCAAAAAGAGACACCCATGAGAAATTAGAGACTTAAGTCTGTTCAAGGCACGGGAAGGAGTTCAAATGCACTCTAACTACCCAGGATTGGAAACCAGCTCCCAAACTGAGGAAACATGCAGACCTCAACAAATGAAATGGATACATGGAACTCAAATGCAGAACTTCCAGTGAAAGATGATAAGGCACACAAGCAAGCAAACCAACACAAGAAAGATGAAATTAGTGGATGAATCAAAAAGGAGAATTCACTCCACCAAAAGTACAGATAGAGCACTCTTAAGAACTTTAATATTTTTAAGATGTTTGACAAGATAAAAGATGGAATACTACCTATGCATCAAGACCAAGACATTATAAAAGAACAAGGAGAATTCAAAAAGAACCACTTCGCTTTATGATATTGCTTAAGTGTTAGGTATGAATAGTGTTACTAGTAGATCGAGAATTTTTTTGAGCCGAGTAAAATGAAGGACAACCATGTTATATGATTTTAAGAAAAAATTGCACACATATACACATATGGGTGTGTTCATCCTTCTTTTCCAATTTGTTTTCTAAACCTTTCTTATGTACTTGTGTGTGGCAGTGCTAGGAGATGTGTGTTTATTTCCAATGAGCCTAGTTGCAGGCTCCTCAAAGAAGTCATATGCCAAGTTTTCTGTCATTATAATGTTTTTTTAAGAGCAACAGAATTAAAAATATTGTTAATGAAAAAACAGACCAATTTAATAGACTGTATTTGTTAAGAATTTTCTTCTCATCTTCCCCTGGCGAACGCTCTAGTTCTCCATGTCATTGATGTTGGGCTTGGCCACTGACTTCCAGTTATGAGTAGAGGCTTTAGGAAGCATTGCAAGTCTTTCAACCCCCTTGCACACCATTAAAAAAAAAAAAGGATAAGGATAGAATAAGAATTTCCAGCATATGCTTGTAATAACTCTGAAAGTACAGCCTAGAGAAAATGGGGAATGTATTAGTTGTCAGCAGTCATGAAATAGCTTACCACAAATTTAGCATCTGCTCTAGGAACCTAGTCGTGTTGCCTTCTCCCAACATGGCAGCTTGCTTCTTCAACATCAACAGGTGAATCTCTCTCCAGTCTTTTTTGGTTTTTTTTGTAATAAGTTTTCATTGATTTCAGAGAGAGGAAGGAAGAGGGAGGGATAGATAAAAACATCAATGGTGAGAGAGAATCATTGATCGGCTGCCTCCTGCATGCTCCCTACTGGGGATCGAGCCCACAACCCAGGCATATTCCCTGACCGGGAATTGAACCATGACCTCCTGGTTCATGGGTCAACACTCAGCCACTGAGCCACAATGGCCAGGCTCTCCAGTCTTATATAATGTGATGTCATCATGGGAGTAACTTATTCCATCATCTTCACAGACTCTGGTCACACTCAAAGGAAAGAAATTTACAGGGCTGTACACCAAGGGGCAGAATGTTGGGGACATCTTAAAATTTTGCCTACCATCGGGAAAAAGCATTATTAGAAGATATAACATGACTGACCTGGCCAGATAGCTCAGTTAGTTAGAGCATCATCCCGATATGCCAAGATTGTGGGTTCAATACCCAGTTAGGGCACATAGAAGAGTGAACTGATGAATGCATAAATAAGTGGAACAACAAATTGATGTTTCTCTCTCTCCCTTCTTTTCTCCCTCTCTAAAAATCATAAATAATAAAAAAGAAGATATAATATGCCCCAGGTCACACCACTTCTACTACTTTGGCTCTCATTACTACTCTACAGAAAGTCCACATGATATTTTTAACAGGGCACTAGAGCAACACATAATTGCCCTCGGGATCCTAGGGGCTCAGCAGGGTTCACTCACAAGCATGTCAAAGTTGGCCGTGAGTTTGACATGCTTGCTCTAGAGCCATAGAAGACTGACTGGTGACCCCATGCCAAGTCATCACCTTTCTTCCATCTTTCAGGTCAATCTAATATCCTACCTCTGGATCCAAAATTCCACTTCTATAGGATAAACTGCACTTGTTCTCTGTCAACATAAATACTTTGTGTGTGTCTCAATGTATTTTTCAAGTTGTCTTTTCAACCTTTAGGAACACATTAGTAGAAATGTTATTTAGATTGTTCCCTCGTCACTCCTTTACTATTAAAAGACTTTGATTGAATAACATTGCAAATTCTGGAAGATAACATGAAAGCTAATAATTTAAAGCTCTTTTAAAAGTCCCCAAAGCTGATACAAGAAATCCATTAGCATTGTGTTTATTCTAGAGTTTATGGGCTTGTGGGCATCATCTTTATTGTTTTATAGGAACACATACTTTTTAAAAATTGATCAATGACAGACTACAAATGGTGAACAATTAATCTTAGCTGTTTTTGTTTCTGTGATAATCTGGAAACAGAAGGTGGAAAATGTCTTATGTGCTTATGACACGAAGGCAATATCGCAGCTCATTTCCCCAGCTGTGGAACAGATTGCAAACCTCGTTGTTAAATTACCTAGTGTATAGTTTAATTGATTAATTAAGATTCTGCTAGCATCATTTTAAGGTATGAAAATAGTTGTGACATTTCTGTGAATAGAATAAGTTAAATTCCTATAATAACCATCTCTGCCCTTCCCTTCTATCCTCTTGTCAATTATATAGCACTGAAAAACTGTAGGCGGTTTTGCATGTGTGACCCTTATAATGAACAAGCAGGATTCCTGGGACATAATCAGAAAGTTAATTTATCTATTTCCTCCATTGCCTCTTTAAGTTTATTGTGTAGGGCTGGTTCTTCCCTTGTCCTTGGATGAAATTCAGAATAGCTGTCATGACTTTTCTAGTCTTTACTAAATAATGAAAACACTCCAAGGTAGTCTAAGTCCAAAACTCAATCCTAGTTCTGTCAGTAATGTGGTCAACCTAATACAGCCCTCAAACTCTTTCAACTGCATGTAAAGTTAAACTTTCCCTCCTGCAGCTACGGCCTGCTGAGCACTGGCCACTTGTGCTGGGGAAGGTGGACAGGGAAAGATGCTTCTCTGTTTAGCCAAATTGTTAATGTGGGTTATCCCACTGTCTGATTCAAAGTGGGGATGAGAGGGGGAAGAAGAGGCAGCAGCAATGTTTTTCCATGACTAAGACAGATATGATGACCTAATGCCGGTGATCTATGAACTTGGTGGGCATTTAAATCTTACTTTTTCTCTCAAGCCAAGGGTGGGATGGTGATGAAGGGAACAGGGTATGGAGAAGTAGAGAGCCTCCACTCCACCCCCATCAGGATATCTTCCACCCATAGACGGGAAGATATTTGCAGAAGGTTACTTACAGCTCTTCCCTCAGTTTACTTTGCTAGGGTCCAGGTGGCCCTTTACACATGACCTGAGAGGACCCCCAGCTAGCTCACTCTACACGCAGTGGTTCTCAACCTTCCTAATGCCGCGACCCTTTAATACAGTTCCTCAGGTTGTGGTGACCCCCAACCATCAAATTATTTTCATTGCTACTTCATAACTATAATTTTGCTACTGTTATGAATCTTAATGTAAATATCTGATATGCAGGATGTATTTAGGTGACCCCTGTGAAAGGGTCGTTCGACCCCCAAAGGGGTCGCGACCCACAGGTTGAGAACCGCTGATCTACAGTGTGGGCTCCTTTGGTCCTCTGTGCTATCAAAGTCTGAAGCAATGCAACTATATCTCTTATGATCCACCATAGAGGACCTAGCCAACCAGTCTCTTGTCCTTTAGATTTCTCGAGCATCAACCTCTGATTCACTGTGCCTCTGAGTCTGGAGGCATACACATTAAACACACTTCAAATGGTCTGCATAAAACCCCTTCCTCCAGACTTAAGATGAAGGGGCAAGTGCCTCACACCTCTCTCTCATGGTGGCCTGGAGGGGACACTCAAATCCACTACCAACTCTAACTGCTGTCTTCTAATGGTTATTTTCTTAGTCTCTCCAGCCTGTTTTCTTTCTTTTTTAAATTAATTTATTTATGTTTAGATAGAGAGGAAGGGAGAGGAAGCGATAGAAACATCGATCAGATAGACACATCAGCTGCCTCCTGCACGCCCCCTACTGGGGATCGAGCCCACAACCCAGGCATGTGCCATGACCAGGAATCGAACCGGACCTGTTGGCCCATGGTACAATCTCAATCCAGTGAGCCACACCAGCCAGGCATCTCCAGCCTGTTTTATCAGCTGGAGGTGGCAGATGAGCTAAACTGGTTTTCCTGTACTTCTTTTCCAGTCTGCATTGTAGAATTACACCTGACTTTGGAATGTGGATTCTACTGTCTCCAGCCACAGCTGAAACTGAAAACCAAGAAGATTCCATTTTAACATCCTGTCACAGGTGTACTCATATTCCTATCAATTGGTTCATTTCTAATTTTTTCCAGTAGGAAACAGGTTCAGTTGGTTCACAAACTCCTGCAAGCAGGGTTTGAAGTCCGCAGGGTTAAGTAATTGCAGAACTGAGGTTTAAACACCAACCATGAGGGATGAAATGACAATGGCTGAGGAGATGGGGGTGTTGGGGTGAAGTGAGGGGCTAGTCAGGATCAAGAGTCAAAGATGCAGTCTGAGTCCCAACCTAGGAAGCCTCCTGCACACTGAACAGAGTCCATGAGTGTTTATTCTCCCAGCCCTGCTCCTCCTGTATGACAACATCCTGGGAATTATCTTAAATTCCTCACTGTCTTTCACCTGCCAGATCCAGTCAGTCACCAAGTCCTATTAATGCTAGGACATTATAAACTGTCCTTCCTACCTAGTCCCTCCTCCTACCTCCTCTGCCACTGTTTTCAGTTGGGTCCTCATTAACTCTTACCTATGGGGTGTGTGTGTGTGTGTGTGTGTGTGTGTGTGTGTGTGTGTGTGTGTGTTTTCTTACCTATGGTCTTAAGAGAGGAGAGAGGAACATACTTATATGCTAATGGAAGAGTCTATAGAGAAGAATAGATTGAAAGTATTTGAGAGAAAAGACTTCTGGTGAAGCCAGACCCTTAAAGGAGAAGGAAAGATGAAAACTTAAACCCTGGAAAAAAGACAAATCTTGGACAGGGAAAGAAAAGCTTCACTATGTGAGATACTGGCTATCTCATAAAGCTAAATTTATTCAGCTTTTCAATGTTAATATTTTATTTTCTTTTTTCTGAAACAAGTTAGGAATAGATGGTAGTATTTTGTTGCTATTAATCTTCACCCGAGGTTTGTTTTTTTCCCCATTGATTTTTTTTTTTTTTAGAGAGCGTGGGGGGAGCGAGAGAGAAAGAGAAATATCAATGTGAGGGACACATTGACCAGTAGCCTCCCTCAACCACCCGACTGGGGCTGAGGATCACACCCGTAACCCAGCTACGTGTCCTTGACCGGAATCAAACCTCAGAGAGAGAGGGGAGGGAGGGAGAGAGAGAGGGAGAGAGAGAGAGAGAGAGAGAGAGAAACAACAATGTGAGAGAGACACATCAATTGGTTGCCTACCGCACAAGTCCTGTCTAGGGTCTGGCATCAAACCTGCAACCCAGATACGTGCCCTTGACCGGGATTTGAATCTGAGATTCTCCAGTGCCCTGGCTGACACTCTAACCACTAACAAGGGCAAGATGATAGTATTTTTAATGTTCTTATTTGAAAAATAATTTTAACCTTGGCAAATTTTCAGTCCCTAAAAATATTTATTTTCCTTTGCTATTTCTTCAAGTCCAAATCCAATTCTGCAATCTTGAGTATCTGCCTAGCTACTGACTTATCTATCTCCTATCTTTACCCTTTCTCCTAAGGGCTAAACTTTTTTATTGACTGTTTATGCTTTCCTGTCTCCTTCACTTTCATTAATCATCCCACTGCAGGCTGCATGTTTCTTCTGAAAATGCCTGTGGTTGAAGTCACACTAATCTAATCACCAAGCCCAATGGTAACTTCCAAACCCAATAATAACTTCGTTGTCCCCATGATACTAATGATAGTTCCTTTCATCTTAAATTTCTAAATTCCTTGTGATTCTCCTATTACTCTCTCCTGATCTTTGTCCTTCATTCTGGCCACTCCTTATCAGTCTCCTTTTGTGGGCTTTTCCTCTGTGAGTTTCATTGTTGAAGGCCTTGCTCTATACCAGGGGTGGGCAAACTTTTTGACTCGAGGGCCACAATGGGTTCTTAAACTGGACCGGAGGGTCGGAACAAAAGCATGGATGGAGTGTTTGTGTGAACTAATATAAATTCAAAGTAAACATCATTACATAAAAGGATACGGTCTTTTTTTTTTTTTTTTTAGTTTTATTCATTTCAAATGGGCCGGATCCGGCCCGCGGGCCGTAGTTTGCCCACGGCTGCTCTATACTTTCCAGGGGCCATCTCATCTCTGCCTTCTACCACCATTTGTGTTCTAACAATTCCTATATAATTATCTCATGAAAGGTGTATCACTCTACGAGATAAATATTACCTTTTCCAGGTGAAGGAAATGAGGATAAGAAAACTAAAGTAATTTGCAAAGTTTCCATTATTAAAAGTAAGGAATGCATTTAACCCACAACCTTCCCAATCCGAAGCTGTGGCCCTTTGATTCAAAAGCAATAGTGTTAAGGATAAATTAAGGGAATGTAAAAACTGAGATAAAAGTGTCTATTTTAATGTATTTCTGGCCTTGTATAATGAAGAACATTTTGTAAAGAGCCAAAGTTCCCTTCTTTTATACCATCTGATTCTTGCTCTCTCCCTTCGCTCTGAGGTAGCCAAGTAAACCACCGCACATTTCAACATTTTCCGTATCCTTTCACTCACCATGGGTTCAGCCAGGTCCACACATATGTACAGGACACAGTTAACTCCTGATTTTGGACTAATAGGGATTTCTTCTCCAAGGTAGAAAAAAACAAACAAAAAATACTGCATATATGAAGAGACTGTATTTCAAAAGAACACCCTTCTAATAAATTACCGTACATAGTAATTATTGCTACTAAAATAAAGTTACTGCACAGTAGCAATTTTTATGGATTTTCTATTTAGTGGATTCAACAAAAAGCAAAAGAACATCATCACTATGAAGCCAAAGGAGGCAGTCATAAATCAGGAAGGATATGAGATTAGGAAGGACAACTTGGATACTAAAATGTCATTGCTACATAAAAAGTTGCAATGGAGACAGTGAGTAACAGATTAGAAATGACTGAAAATCTAAGTAAAGTATATGATAAGCTTGAGAAATTCTGCTAATATTCAGAGAAATGGCAAAAAGGCTACATTTATAAATTAAAAGATGATACAGGAGATTAATACATAAATGTATGCATATTGCAAAAAGAAAATATCAAAGAATAATCAGAAAAAATAATTGAATGTTGAGATAAAAAAAGATTTGAGTCTTCAAATCAAAACTACTCTCAAAGAGTGCCAAGAAAAATTAATAAAACAGATTATCACCATGATATAGTCTGGTTAAAAAACATTAGTGTTAGAGAAAACAAAACAATGTTTAAAGGCTTCAGACAAAAACACAGGTTACCTACAAAAACAACTTATTTTCTGCAACCCTTATGCTAGAATTCAGTCAAGCAATATCTAGAGTATTGAAGTAAATACTGTGAGCTAAGCATTTTATATAAAGCAAGAAAAATAGAAAAGTATTCTCATCTATATAAAGCTTCCTGAAAACAATTTTTTAAAAACATTCTCAGGTATACATGACCTCCTAAAAAATTACTTGAATATATACTTAAATGTGTTGCGATATGAATTTAAGGATGAAGGAACTGTACTGTTATTAAGCTGGTATAAACAGTAAAACAACTTAAACAGAGTTAAGTCTAAATAAACTTGATCAATATGGGCATGACCCTTAAATGTGAAAAGTAGTTCTTTAAATAGAAAATAAATTATTTCAGCATTTATTAATAATAATAACTTTGATTTTAGTAATCCTAGATTATATCAACAAAAAACTAGGAAACAAAGGAGCTGGAGAGAGATGGTAAAAATGTCAAATTTCTCATTTTTACAGAAAGAAAGGTAATAAATACCATTTCTTCCTGGCACTGATTAGGGAAGACAAGCATAACTAGCAAGCTAGATAGATACACAGACACAAACAAAAACCTTAAATGCAGCAATTGTTGGATTTTTAAAATATAATCCACACCTTTCAGTCTATTGGGGTAAAGTGAATAAAATATAGCCCAGATAGCTAAGAAAAATGTTGAATAGCATGGACAATTCTTATGACACTATTAATATTTTTAAGTAAAGAAAAAGAATGCATAGAAAAAAATCTTAATTTTGTAACAACAACATTCATACACATGAATGCCTACCTACATAGTTAAAAAACTGGAAAAGTTATGCCAAAATGTCAAATGTCAGGGTTGTAGGAATAGAGATGATTCTGATATTTTCCTTTACACTCCTCTGTATTTTCCAAAACCCAAATGTAAAATTAGTCAATTGTCACACATGCTCTTTAATCTCTTTTATAAACCTACTTATAAACTTAAATATACCTATATGGAAATTTATATGCAAATCCAAACATTCTTATCTCTTTCTGCTGATATTATTTCTCAGAAAACTTTTAAGTAATTATAAAGTACTGAAGTATACTAATGAAGAGTATTATTTTAAAAAGAAAAAAGTCTGGACTAATTAATTTTATGGGAAAGAAGTATTAAGTTATGATAACTTACTTGAAATTCCTTTTCTTTTAAACATTTTTTTCAATTACAATTTACATTTAATATTATTTTGTGTTACTTTGAGGTGGTTGGACAATCATAAACTTCACAAAATATTCCCGAGATTTCCAGTACCCACCTGGCATCATACATAGTTATTACAATACTAGAGGTCCAATGCACGAATTTGTGCATGGGTGGGGTCCCTCAGCCTGACTTGCGATCGGGGCCAATCGGGGCCAGCTGGCCTGGGGGAGGGACCGTAGGAGGTTGGCCAGCTGTGGGAGGTTGGCTGTGGGAGTGCACTGACCACTGGGGACAGCTCCTGCACTAAGCGTCTGCCACTTGGTGATCAGTGTGTGTCATAGCTACCAGCTGGTGGTCAGGTCATAACGGTCACTTAGGCTTTTATATCTATAGACTTAGAAGCCTGGTGCACAAAATTTGTGCATGGGTTGGGGGGGCGGTCCCTCAGCCCGGCCTGCACCCTCTCCAATCTAGGACCCCTCAGGGGATGTCCGACTGCCAGTTTAGGGGATCAGGCCTAAAGCAGCAGTTGGATATGCCTCTTGCAATATGGGTTCGCTGGCTCCTAACCACTCACCTGCCTGCCTAACTGCTCTCCCCTGTAGCCTGATTGCCCCTAATCACCTCTACCTCCGCCCCGCCACCATGGCTTTGTCCGGAAGGTCATCCGGAAAGTCGTCTGGAAGATGTCTGGTCTAATTAGCATATTACCCTTTTATTAGTATAGATTAGTGACTGCATTTCCTATATTGTACTTTAAACCCATGACTATTTTATCATTTCTCAATCCCTTCACCTTTCCCCTCCAGTCCCCCAAACTTCTCCCCTCTGGCAACCATAGTCTGTTCTCTATATCTTTGAGTCTGTTTCTTTTTAGTTTGTTCACTTATAAATAGGAATTTCTTGAAGCACTTTTATCCTCTCCAGGGCTGAGGTGAGGAATGGAGCAAACACTGCCTGAGTTGCTCACAGATACATTCCCAAACCGCAGACTAAGAAACTGGGTTTTGTCAAGGGTGTGGCCAAGGGACAATTGTCGTATGTACTAGACCTGGCAGTGGAGTCTTTTAAAGAATTGACAAAGATTTTCTATGAACCAAATAATTCAGAGAATAACCCCTGCCTTTGGGCATATGGAAGAAACTGCAATGGAGAATGGTGATAAAAGAGGAAGAGAGCCTTCTACAGGTGCAAAAACTCTCTCTTGAGGCAGAAGCTTCAAGGAGATAACTCTTCACTTTTTGATGTAAGGCTTAATGTCAATCAAAAGCCAAACGAAGCTGATTAAAATGTAAGAAACTATAGATAAAACATCTACTGCTAAATGGTTATATTTGTGTCAGATTCAGTAAGTAATATTCTTTATAGGGCAACAACTCTCTACCCTATCATACTAGGGTATGTTCATTTTTTAATGAATATCTTATAAGTTACCCCTTTACTATCTAGAAGTGAAACTCATAGAAAATATAGCCTAATTATATACATACTTTCTAAACCAAGCAACTATAACATCCTAACTATAATATAAAGGAGACATAAAAGAAAGTAAATTTAATAAAGCAATACAAATTTTAACTTACACCTCCTCTGACAGGATGACACCATTAAAGAGGATTTTTAAAAAGCCTTGAAGGAATTGGTACCATGCACTGGAAAATCACTTGTAGAGAGCAATTGAGAGTGTGGCAAATTAGTCATATTATAGATGTCTTGTGAATCACCAAAATTTCAAGGAATTATAAAGAAAATACATATTCTTTAAAAACATCCTGATTATTAAGGATTAATTCCACATATTTTAAACGTAGTGATGGTATTTAATCACTAAATCAATGTCAGTATGTTGAGCTCCATACTCCAAATACACCTAACCTGAAATATAAGCCCATATAAAAACTTTATAAAGTCTTTTCAGAATTAGGAAATTTGTCAGATATCCCAAAACATCATCTATCATCTATAGATTGAATCAACAGCTTGCACGAGTTAGGAAAGCAGTGTGAGGTGTTGAAAGTGATATGTGTCCTTGGTCAAGATGCTTAACTTCTCTGAATCACAGGTCCATGTAAAGGGAATAATAACTGCTACCTGTTAGGGCTATAAAGAGTTGTGTTGTTTTTTGTTTTGTTTTGTTTTTTTTGTGTGTTTTTAGGGATAATAATTGCTACCTGTTAGGGCTATAAAGAGTTGTGTTTTTTTTAACTTATGTAAAATACCTCAATAAATAAAAGTTGAAGCACTTGCAAGAATACTTCCCTAGATTCTATATGGTTTCTTAAGATTAGATGCAATCTTGTGCCTACACATCAAGACAAATTCTTTTACAGCTGGTGACCAAAAAAAGGTCTTCACCCTAAAATTTGAGAAAAGAGATACTTTAAGATAAAAGATTTTGAAAGATAAACATCGAGTGGTGAAACCAAAATGTGGGGTTTGAGTCAGAGTTCCTTGTCTCACAAAATCGAATAATGAAGTCTCGGACAAAAACAATTAACAGAACCAAAGTTTTTCGAGAAAAGACAATCCTGGAAAAGGTACAACTAGGATTCCAGGAGCAGACCAGTGTCCAGAGCTTCCTTTCCATGTTATAGTCCAGTGTTAAAAAATCTATTAGTCCATATGTAGAGTCCCACATGGCTTATGGGGGAGCATGTCTCCTGCCATCAATCCAAGAATCTAGTGCGCTGGGAAAAGAGAGAGAAAGAGCGAGAAAAAAAACTCCCACTTTTTAATTTAGCCTTGCTACCTTCTCATTGGTCCTTTCAAAAATTTTTGCCTTAGCAACATCCTTTGGATTGGTTTATATGTCTCACTGCCTTATGATTGGTTATTTGCAAGCTGTTTGTCTTAGTAACATCCATACATTTTAAAACTCACTTCTTGGGTGTCCTCCCTTCTCTCCCTGCCCAGTTGGGTTGTCTCAGTAACTCCGCCTGGTTGGGTAGCCTGCTTCTATTTCCTCCTCCTCCCATGGTCCCCCTCCCTATCTTACCTAGTTTCCCTGTCTCCTCAGTGGAACTTCTAAAATCAAGCCTTAGCTCAATAGGGTGTTGAGGACTAGAAACTCCAATGATTGTTTGCATTATTTCAGATGAAAATATCTGGGGAGGAGTCTAAAGGCCAACCATTCCTGAAGGATTTGCTGATTTACTAAGTTATGCTTTTCACACGCTTCGCCATCTTACTCGCCTCTGTTTATACTCATCTTTGTTAGTGTATTCCTTTTCTTCTGTCAGCCAGTTGAAGTAGCCCTCCCACCTACTGGAATGAAAAACCTAGGATGCTACTTTAGAATAGTTCAGAATCTTTGTAAATGACCTATATTGCTTTTAACATCACACTTTGAGTTTCATTGGAAATCTAGCTGAGATTTGCAATATACTTTGCTGCCATTCCTACCTTATTGAACTCATATGTAAATTCATTTAAAATCAGCAAAATCCACATTAGTACAAGAATCGGAAAGAATATAAAATTTAATGGATATTCTCAAAGTATGGATTATGACTGTGAAGTGTTTCAATATTCATCTATAGAAAGAAATAATTAGAATCTAGATGACTTCTAAAGTGCCTTCCAATTTTAATACTCTATGACTATTATTTCTACATAGTTGAATCATTGGGAAATTAACAAAGCGATTTAATAAGGCAATTTGTGATCTAGGGCTGCACTAAGACTACTCTCTTCATAGCTAAAGGTACTTCTTAGAGTACTGAGCTAAAAATGTAACTGCATTCTGCAACCAATGCAAACATGTTCTAATTGACGGGAGGGGGGGAAACATTCAGTCCAAAGTGCCTGCAATTCCTCTGTGAGCTGGCGTGGCAGGGAGAGTGTGCGGTCAGTGAAGCATCAAGTTACAGACCAAATTAAAGGTCTGGAGAAGAGTGGCAGGGTCTAATCACCCACTGTCGAAGCTGCCAGAATTGGATCTACCACCCATACCCGCTCACAAAGGACTGCTCCCCATATCCTAAGCATACAGAGTAAGGGCTTCAAACATGTCTTATTAACAGGGCCTTCAGTTCCAAATAGATCTTTATGGAATTATTTCCTTGAAGTTTTTAGTTCTGTCATTAAAATTTCCATGAAAAAGTAATCAAAACCTAATGCTTACAGTGTTCTGCCACAAAGAAAAATAGTGTGGGGTTTTGTTCCTATTAAAAACATGTGTTACATATATATACATAATTATGTAAGTCCCAGACCCAGTGTACATGCACATACACAAAAACCTTAGGAAAAAATTATAATAGTTTTGCCCAAGCCACAAAATTCATAATATAATCTGTATTCTGTCCATAACTCCCCTTATTAAGCCAGTGCTTTGAAAAGGTCAGCAAGCAATGAATATTTCTGCATATTGTGTGACACAGGCTGCAAACAATAGATTTGTACAGATGAGTTAAGGTCACTTTTAAAATTCAAACAGTATTTTCTGGACCTGGTTAGCTGAATCGTGCGCATCTGCACTGTATTTCCTAAGGGAAAGTTAATTTTAGAAAGAAGAAAAAGTTTGCCAGGGAAACAATCACATTGGCTCAATACCTAGACAGTGACTCTTCTTCAAGTTCAAAATGCTTTACAGAAAGTCTCCTACTTGTCCTTAAAATCCTTGAAAGTAGGTACCAAATACCATCCCTATTTCATAACAAGCATTTCATTTTGTTAAAAGTTGTATGATTTCATATTATACCTCCTTTATGGTATTTTTAAAAGTTAGTGCTTCACCTCAATTTTCCAAAAGACAAAAATCTTTATTTTCCCAGGTAGTTACATTCTGAGAGTTTGTTAAGTGCTTAGAATAGTTCGGGTACATATACATATACACATATATGAAAAGCAGCAGATGTACATCTACGACAAAGTACAATTTGGAGAAAAAATTTAGTTATCTGTGTAAATTCAAATACAATATAACTTACAGACACTCAACCAATTCAGGGTAGAAGAGCTTGTTTTAAATATTTAGGAATGTAGCCCTAGCTGGTTTGGCTCAGTGGATAGAGCTTCAACATGTGGACTGAAGGGTCCCAGGTTTGATTCCCCCTCATCAGGGCACATGCCTGGGTTGTGGGCTCAGCCCCCAGTGTGGTGCGTGCAGGAGGCAGGGGATCAGCGATTCTCTCTCATCATTGATGTTTCTATCTCTCTCCCCTTCTCTGAATCAATAAAATATATCTTAAAAAATAATTAGGAATGTAAACAGGACCCAAATTATGATCATTTATGAAAATATGATCATTCTTCCTGTTTCCTAGAGATAATAGTCCACTTGGCTCTCTAGCCTTAAAGTAACCAACATATAAAAATGCCAGTAGTCACTGACAGAGAAAGTCAGTCAATGCAAGCATATGAAGGAAAATTTTTTGATTCCCACCAGCATAGGCCTCATTCCTTTCTAATAGCCAGAGTACTTGCAAAGGAATACTTACATATTTTAAACTGATATTTAAAAGCTCTCTTTGCCCTAACCGGTTTGGCTCAGTGGATAGGGCGTCAG
Source organism: Myotis davidii (assembly GCF_000327345.1). Taxonomy (NCBI): domain Eukaryota; kingdom Metazoa; phylum Chordata; class Mammalia; order Chiroptera; family Vespertilionidae; genus Myotis; species Myotis davidii. The sequence goes on from NW_006286140.1 coordinate 6,060,308, forward strand.
CCTGCGGACTGAAGGGTCCCAGGTTCGATTCTGGTCAAGGGCATGTACCTTGGTTGTGGGCAGATCCCCAGTAGGGGGTGTGCAGGAGGCAGCTGATCCATGTTTCTAACTCTCTATTCCTCTCCCTTCCTCTCTGTAGAAAATCAATAAAATATATATTTTTAAAAATAAAAGTTCTCTTTAATGGGGGCTCTTAGAAGTGGTATTTCTCTCCATCCCATATCTGAGTTTCAAATCAACTTTAACCCTCTCTTCCCAAAATTGTCATCTCTGAACCAATGGTACCCCACCAAATTCCTCAACTTGAAGGAAACCAGCTTTCACTGTTTTTATTCTCTATTCACATTACTATTTCGGGTGAGGCTTACAAACACTTGGATGCCCACACCTCCTACGCGGACCCTACAGATACTTTCAAGTGATTATAAAGGAAGAGCGCATTGCTATCACCTAAAGCGGTTAATACACAGAAGCCTGCAAACACACACACACACACACACACACACACACACACACACACACACACACACCGATTTCCGAATCAGGATCTCAGCAGCGCTGGACTAGGAGCTATTATTCTAGGCTGTGATGAAGTTCTAGCTTCATAGTCACCCAGAACACCTTGGAAATTTACCACAATGTTTGATTTTCAGGAAAATTAAACCCCAAAGACCTTCAACCTATCATTTGGTGCAGATACAAAAGACGCTATACTGCCCTTGACCGCCCCCCCCCCTGCCCCAAAGTTAGGATGGTAACAGAAGGAG
>NW_006286140.1:6061344-6069104 GCF_000327345.1 Myotis davidii
GAAAGACGCTATACCGCCCTTGACCGCCCCCCCGCCCCAAAGTTAGAATGGTAACAGAAGGAGCTGTGATATTTCAGCCGGAAAATCATTGCACCCTGGGGGGATGAGCGGGGGGCGGGGGGGAAGAGGGGGCGGGTGCCGGTGTTTGCGCCCCACACCTGATGAGGGTGGAAGACCCGCCTCCTCCCCCAGAGCCCGAGGTGCGGGGTTCCGGGAGCTGCCCGGGGGGTGAGGAAAGTGAGAGAAGGAAGGAGGCAGGGGTCCAACGGGCCGCGGAGTAAAAGTGGGGGTGGCGGAGGGTCCCGAGTCCCTGAGAGCAGCCCGCCGAGAGCTCCGGGATGCCGAGGAGACCCGGAAAGGGCGAGGGAGGGAGAAGGTGATAGCCTGTGGACGCCGAACCGCACCTGGTACACCGGCCGGGCCGCGCTCGGAAAAGGGCTGCACCCCGCGCCCCTCCTTACCTTGCGCGCGAGGTCGGAGTGAGGAGCTGGGGACGTGGGAGCGCAGGGCTGGCGAGGGCGTGCGCCGCTCGGAGCCCGCTGTCAGCTCCGCCCCGCAGCCGCTCTGAGTCTCCGAGGCGCTCGGATCTCCAGCAACCTGCCCCGGGGCGTGTCTCAACCCTTTCCTCCCGCCCTGCCCCAGCAGCCGGAGTCCTCTCCCCTCCCTCGGTCCTCCGCCGCGCTCCCCTTCTCCCCCTGCTGTTTATTCAGGAGAGCAGTGGCCCCTCTCCGAGCCTGCCCTCCTCCGGCGCGTGCACGCATCGCCTCCCCAGAAACGCGCCCTCTTAGCAAGAAGGCAGCGACTAGGAAGGTCCTTGAAACTCTGGGGCTGAGCAATCTCAGAGACCCCTTTTAAAAATCTTGATCTGCCCAATGAGGTTAAAGATAGGTACCACTTCCATTCATCCCCCGCCTCCGTCCTCGTGTGTCCTCACCACAACATCACTTAACACTTGATATTCATGTAGTCTGTGCTCTGAGAATCTCCTGCTAGTCATTTTAATTTTTTCAAAATAATTCCTTCTGTTTTATTGTTTTTAAAACGAAGACGTTCCCACTGTTTAAACTTAGGTTGCCAGGACATTAGATTGGCCTAGGGGGGAAATATGTTCAGCTGTACAAAACAGGGCAAGTCTCCTTTGCCAGCATGGTGGATACCTGCCACCTGTCAGGACTCCAAGGCAAGGCCAGAGCAGTAAATTACACCCGGCTTTGTTTACTGAGCATGCCCTGAGCCTCTGCTCTTACTTAGGAGAGACGCAGTTCCGAAACCAAAGTTCTGGAAAGGAACAGGTGGATGTAGTCAAAGAGAGTTCTAATGGCCAGAGAACTAGCAATGGGCAGAGCATACTGAGTAATAGAAAAGATAACGATGCTGGGGGGGGGGGGGTGCAGTCAGTGAAAATATTGCTTTATCACTAATATGCAGGAGCTGGAGTGACATAATCCCTACTGGGGATGTGGAAGGTGACTAGTTAAATTGCACTGCATTGCATTCATTCATTCACCTATCCATATACTATACATTTATGGAGTAGGTTAGAGGCAGTATAGCATTATTCCTAATCAGTCATGCTATAATTTAAAGAATGTTAGGAATTAACAGGAGAAGCAACCACCTTATCATAGAGCCCTGATCATGCAAATACCTATTAAAGATTGATCAGGTAACTTCTAATCTGAGGGCTGGGGGAAAAAATGAATACTTACTAGAATTGTCAGTTTTTTCTATTGGGCAGGAGGTGGATATTGGAAGATAAACTTACCAAACAAGTTATTTCAAAGAACCAGCTTAGATGACAGGAAGAGGAGTAGGGGAAGGTTAGCACAAAGACTTTGGCCTTCTTATTCATTCATTATTTATTGAATGCTTGCTAGTTAGAGAGACTGCTGGGTGCTAAAGATAAAAGAGTTAATAAGGCAACATCTCCAACCTCACCAAGCTGAGTAGAGGGATAGACAAGTAGACAGGCTGCTAAAACTAGACACTCTGATGGAGGACAGCACACACAGAAGGAAGTATACATGAAGCCCAGAGGAAGTGACTTTTACACTAAGACCTGAAGAGTGAGTGTAATTTGAACAGGGACGGAGATTAGGAGGAGAAAGAGTTTTCCAGTAGGGGGTATAGCACTGAGAGAGAGCCAAAGGTAAGAAAAACATGTCAATTCAAAGAATTTAAAGAAGCTCATTATGGCTGGAGGATTTTTTTTCATCCTCGAATGTGGATGGGGTTAGGGATGAAAGGCAATCAGGGAGAACTCTAGAAAAGGACACAAGATCAGTGAACAGCAGAGTATAGAATTCAGCCGTGGGCAAACTACGGTCCGGGCCGATTCCGGCCTGTTTGAAATGAATAAAACTATTGAAAAAAAAGACCGTACCCTTTTATGTAATGATGTTTACTTTGAATTTATATTAGTTCACACAAACACTCCATCCCTGCTTTTGTTCCGGCCCTCCAGTCCAGTTTAAGAACCCATTGTGGCCCTCTAGTTAAAAAGTTTGCCCACTCCTGGTATAGATCCTCCTGTCTTTGTGAAATCTAAGTTCAATCCCATGACAAATCCCTAGAGAGAGAAACTTTTCCTGAAGGAAAGTGTGGAGGGAGAAGAGTCAGTGGTAGAAATAACAGAAGTAAATAGAAATTAGATATTAGAAAATGGTCTGTTTGGGTTTTTTAATGAAATATTTCATTTTCACAGTAATTTTCATAAAGTTCAAGGATTAAAATAATGTTGATTTGTAACTAAATAGTGGAATGAATTAATGGAAACTTTGACATACAGGAATCACTTGGAGATATATATTTCCCAAATGTCTTATTATGTAAGAGCATGCCCCTATTCCAGGTTCCCTCTCCTTTTGAGAATTTTATTATATCTTTCACTCCTCCCATTTAATCATTTTATGACCTTCCTCAGTCTGGATCCATCTGTTCATGCTACTTCTAGTAGGCCATGCTCTCTAGATTCACTAAGCTCTAGACATCCATGGCTGCCATTGGGAGCTGAATTACTTGGCTGTAACCATCGTGGGCTGTAATCAGAAGATCTCAGGGTACTCTGAGGTACTAGGGCTCCCTGCTGGATCCTCCCACCTGATTCTGAGACAACTGGGCAAAAGTGAAAGCAAGAGAGAAGTGCCCTGGCCAGTGTGGCTTAGTTGGTTGGGCATCATCCTGTGCACCAGAAGTTGCCAGTTCAATTTCTGGTCAAGGGCACATGTGCATGCTGGGGTTGACGCTCAATCCCCAGTAGGGGGCCTTTAGGAGGCAGACAATCAGTGTTATGCTCTCACATCAATGTTTCTCTCTCTCCCTTTCCCTTCCTCTCTCTCTAAAAGTCAATAAACTATTTAAAAAAGTAAAAATAATATAGAAAGAAAGCAAGGGGGAAGGGCTGGCTGGCCTTAGGAGAACAGAGCCAGAGTAGAACAGCCAAACATTTTACCTCCAGATCATGCTCTTCATTATTCTTTTGTTGTTTTAAGATTATTTTCTGTCTTCTCTCTCTTTCTCTCTCTAGTCGAGTTCTATTTGCTTCAATTTTCTTTTCTTTTTTTATTTCTATTTCTCTTCTCCTCTTTTTATTTTAAACCTCTTATCACTTCTCTGACTTTTGTTAAGTCTAACCACCATCTCCCTCATTTTCTCCTACTGCTCACCCTAAATAGTCTTCCCTGGCCATTGTCACTACCAACCAACTGGATATTGCCACATTCACATATTTTAAAACTAATCTCACAATACTAAATTGTGTACTTCGGCTAATTCTTTCGACCAAAATAGAATATGATATCTAGTTTTTAGAAGAAGCAAATGTGTCACTGTATTTATATTTATGAACAGGTTTAAATAAGAATCTGGTCATCAGCTTATTCAAGCCATGTTCATTTACTGAACTGATATTGCTGGAAGGTCTTTAAATAGCAGCCAGACAACACTCATGCCACTGTCTAAGCACCAAAAGGGGATGCATTTCAATTAAAGAAATATTTTTAAGGTATTCCTATGTGTTAGGCACTGTGCCAGGTACTGGAAGAGAACATATAGCATGAACATGGTCTCTGTCCATAAGGCTTATAGTCTGGGAAAGACAAATATATGTATGTAAGAGCTAGATAAGTATATGAGAAGAACAGATACATGTGTGCAGTATATATAAAAACTTCTCAAAGAAAAATGAAAAAAACATTAAGAATCAGGGTTTAAGAACAGGGTGGGGCAAAAGTAGGTTTATAGTTGTTTTTTTTAATATATTTTATTGAATTTTTACAGAGAGGAAGGGAGAGGGATAGATAGTTAGAAACATCGATGAGAGAGAAACATCGATCAGCTGCCTCCTGCACATCTCCTACCGGGGATGTGCCCGCAACCCAGGTACGTGCCCCTGACCGGAATCAAACCTGGGACCTTTCAGTCCGCAAGCCAACGCTCTGTCCACTGATCCAAACCGGTTTCGGCAGGTTTATAGTTTTGAGTACACAAAATCTATCCTTGTATCATTATTATTGTTGTATTATTTTCTATAGGAATAATTATAAACCTACGTTTGCTTCACCCTGTATTTCCAAAATAAAACTAACGGATATTTTCAGGGACATTCCCTCTTCACCTCAATTGTACCTTATCTAATGGCAATTATTAGCCCCTTCTGTGCAGAGACAACTATGCTCACCAACCACTCCATATGTGCCCTATAATGCCTAGATTCTTTGCAGTTAGGTGGGGTCATAGGACTAATTTGGTCACTGGCCAATGAGCAGAATCATAGAAGGGCAGGAATGAGTTCTCTTGCTGTCTTTCCCCCGCTCCCCCATCATGAACACCAAGGACTGTGTTGAGATAGTGGATCTATAAGATCAAAGCAGCCTAAAGAAAGAAATAAACCACATGAATGGAAGCCCTGGGGAGTTGCTTGATCCAACAGAAAGCTTTACCAAGTGAGAAATAAACCTTTGCTGTTAAACAAAATTGTTGAACTGCTGTTAAATAAACTTTTGCTGAAATAACCCATCCTATCCTTATATACCATTTCATTAAACAAAAACCGTTCTGAATCTTCATAATAAGAGTTTAATAAGATTGGTTTGCATTCATTTGGCAAATACTTACTGACCACTTACTATGTGTTTGGCACTGCTTCAGGTGCTGAGAATACCATGATGAATGAGACAGAGTCCCTAAAGCTTTAAGGAACTTACTGTTTTACCTGGATGAGGGGCAATGAAATTTTCAGGTAGTGACAAATGCAACAAAGATATAAAGATCTTCCCCATTTTCACTAAGTGTCTTTACTTTCCTCCCTACTCAACTCAGATTCTATGCACCATCATGTTCATTGTCCTGCCCATACACTCAATTCACTTACGCTTCTCTCCTGTCTTCATACTTGCCTGGCAAAATCCTAACCTGATTAAACCCAAACCTTTGCCATCTTCACATCTACTCCTGGGTAGCTGAATATATCTGGAGAAAAACAAGAATCCTAACTGGTCTCACTTTGACTTCATGGTCACTATTCCCACTGGATCCTCCTTGCAGCTTCCTGGCAACCATATTACATTCCCTAATCCATCCGTCCCCCATTCTCCTACCAAATCAGCTCATGTGTCCTTTCTCCTGAAACTCGCAACAGTCCTCTCCCACACTCATTCATTGTAAATGATTTTGCTCTTGACTTCACTGAAAAAGTTAATGAACTTCTAAAACTTCCACTACATCTGCCAAAGCCCACCCAGTGTGGGTACAAATATCCTCCATGTTTAGAAACTGTCCACGATCCATCTAAGGACAATTCCTCCACTTGTGCACTAGATCCTGTCACCTCTCGTCTCCTGTGGGAAACATGAAAATGTGCCACCCAGAACCCCCTTCAAAGAAGGACCTGCTGCCCAGTTGCAGAACCTGCAGTCAGCAGCCTCCATCTTGTCAGCTTCTTCAGGGTCTGCTACAGCTGTGGAGTCACTTCACCTGAGGTCATGCCCTTCCTGGGACAGCTCGCATGCAGTGAGCAAGGTTGGCATATAAAAGCCCAGCCAGGAAGAACACTCAGAAGAAGAATACTCACTCCAGAGCTCCCCACAGGGCTGGCTGAGGCTTTGTCAGATCTGATTCACAGGTGGACTTCTCCCTCTGTACAATCCTGCTTCCTTCCCCTTTCGTTTCACAGGTGCTGATCCCTAATAAATTTCTAGTTCCTCAAATTCTGCTTCAGCATCTGCTCAGAGAACCCAACTTGACATATCTACCGTAGGTTGCTCAGTTCAGCTATTGCCCCTCAATCTTTCACCAATTTTCCCCTCTCTACTGATTCATTCCCATCATCCCATAAACATACAATTGTATCTTCCTTCTTAAACACCAGACTCCCTTTGAGCTAACTGCCCCATTTCTCTGCTCCCCTGAACACCAACATTTCTGAAAAGGTCATCAGAATCCATTCCTTGCCTGTCTCTCTATATCCCCACTCCTGGCACCGCCATACTCACCACCCCACAGAAAGAGCTGTTGTCACTTATATATAATTCATCGTTATTTCAGATGGCCAATTCTCAGTTCTCTTCTCACCTGACCTTTTAGCACCTTCTGACCCAGTTAACCACCCTCTCCCTCTTAGACACTTGTTCATTTGGCTTCTGAAACACAGCAGTTCACTTGATTTTCCTCCCACTTCACTGGCTACAGCTGCTCCTTATCTCCTTTGCTGGTTCCTCTTCCTCTCCTGAACCTCTAAACATTGAAGAGCACCAAGGTACAACCTTGAACCTCTCCTCATCTATACCAATACTCACTGTTAGTGATGTCCTCCAGCCCAGGGTTTTAGAGACCATCTACATGTTGACAACTGCTAAATTTATATCTTGAGCTAGAGCGTCTTCCTCTGAATGCCAGACTCTTGCATCCAGCTGCCTATTCTGAGTCTCCATTTAGATGCTAACCGGAATCTCAGACATTACATATTTAAACAAAGCAGCTGATCCCCTTCTTCATCACACACTCCCCCTGCCCCCTCAACACCCACCCTCCCATGTCCTTCCAACTCCTAAGGCCTTCCTCATCTCAGAAAATAGCTGCTTGGTTCTTCATCAAAAGAAAAGTCATCATTAATTTCTCTCTCATATACCCCATATTCAATACTTTACAGAATTCTTCAGACTATATCCAGTCTTTCTTCACTGCTCTCATTTACTTAAGATCTCTTTTCACATGTCATCTATTTTTTTTTATTTTTTTTTAAATATGTTTTATTGATTTTTTTACAGAGAGGAAGGGAGAGAGATAGAAAGCTAGAAACATCGATGAGAGAGAAACATCTATCAGCTGCCTCCTGCACATCCCCTACTGGGGATATGCCCACAACCAAGGTACATGCCCTTGACCGGAATCGAACCTGGGACCTTTCAGTCTGCAGGCCGACGCTCTATCCACTGAGCCAAACCGGTTTCGGCAATACATGTCATCTATTAACAAGATCTTCCTTAGTCCTGCTCTCTAGCTCCCTAGGGCTGAGCAGAAAGTAGGTGCAGAAAGTGGAGTGGGAAATGGTATAAAATAAATTAATAAATTTTATATTAAACTAGAGGCCCAGTGCACAAAAATTTGTGCACTCGGGTGGGTCCCTCAGCCCGGCCTGTGCCCTCTTGCAGTCTGGGACTCCTCAGGGGATGACCACCTGCTGGCTTAGGCACACTCCCCGGGGGATTGGGCCTAAGCTGGCAATCAGACATCCCTCTGGCAGCCCGGCAGCCCTCAGGGGA
>NW_006286140.1:6069686-6071109 GCF_000327345.1 Myotis davidii
GGAACAGGCCGGATCCGGCCAGTGGGCCGTAGTTTGCCCACGGCTGGTTTAGGTTCTATAATTGCAACATTGTTTCATCTGGAGCTCAGAGCTGAGCTGCGGCAGGCAGGGAATGTTGACTTCCTCCATTACTGGAGTAAGCAAGCCTCATGTTCATGTTCACTTCAGCTGCCTGGCTGCCAGCCACCATCTTGGCTGGCAGTTAATTTGCATATCTTGCTGATTAGCCAATGGGAAGGGTAGCAAAGTTATGGTTAACTACCATGTTTCTCTATTATTAGATAGGATATATTACAATTAATAAATGAATGAATGAAACACAATGGGAAGGGAATAGTGATGGTATTGAGGAAGGGGAAGCACTTGAGCATAGAGCTAAATGATGTGAAGGTGCAATAAATCATCTGAAATTTCTGAGTGAAAAGCAGTCCTAGCAGAAAAAATAAGTGTAGGAATGAGCTTGGCTTTATGTAGAAACACGAAGGAAGGCTGTGTGCCTGAAACAGCCAACTGTGTTGGAGAGATGAGACCAAGACTGTCAGCAACTGAATTACTTAGGACCTCATAAACCACTGTATTTGAATTTTATTCCAAGTGTGATGGGAAGCCACGGGAGAGAGCTTTAAGCAAGACTACCCAATCTGATTAAAACCACACCCTGGTTGCTATGTGACTAGGAGGTGATGGGGTGACGATGTGGATGCCACCTGCCCAATGAGTGGCAGGCTGTGTGGAAATCCACGCAAACGAAGAGAAAGGACGGGATTTGAATGGCATCAGTGGAGTGGGAAATGATATAAAATTTGAGATTGGAATGACAGGTTTTGCTTATGTTTGTGGTAGGGACATAAAAGGAAGAGAAGATTCAAAAGAAATGTCTACTTTGGCGCCGCAATCCGGAGTCCATTCAGGCACATTTATTTTTGTAGTTGGATGTATCATATTCCTGTTAAGTTCACTGCATAAAAGGATCCTTTGGGCAGCCAGCGGCTTAGTTGGGGAAGGTTAAGGGAGTCACATACAAAAAGGGAGAGTATCTTGAGGGAGAGCGATACTGCGCTCAGCTTTTGAAATGTTGGGCTGAAAAGATCTGCGGAGGTGGCCTGGGCAATGCCTCTTTTCCTCTATTATCATCGACACCCCATCCCCCCTACAATTGCAGGTCTGGAAACCTACTCGTCTCCATGACGTGAACTTCCAACGCGACCGGATCGTCCTCCCTACCGCGCACCTCGCAGGCGGCGGGGTCCCCGGAGATATAGCGGAATCGGGAGCCGTTCCCAGCAAGAACGCTGAGACCTCACCGGGAGCGCTCGTTTCGCGATTCCCCTCCATTCCTACAATTTCACTGTAGACAGCAACGCCGCGGTTTGCAAACTTCTCTCCCGCCCCCGGCCCGCCTGGCCCGTGGCCACGCCTCCTT
>NW_006286140.1:6071817-6077888 GCF_000327345.1 Myotis davidii
GCCCCGCGGCGGAGGGAGAGGGAACCCCCGACCCGCCCGCGTCGGAGAAGGAGCCTGAAATTCCCGGCCCGAAAGAGGAAAGTGAGGAAGAGGAGGAGGAGGACGAAGACGAGGAGGAGGACGAGGACGAGGAAGAAGAGAAAGGTGAGCGGTGGGTTCTCCAGGAAGCGGGTTTCTTGCTCTTTTGCGCGTGGAGGCAGTCACTCGGTTGGCAAGAGTGTTCGGCAAGAATGCGAAATGCCTGCGGTTTTGTGCGGAGCAGCGGCAGGGAATTCGCTTGGCGAATCCCGGTGTTTCAAAGACATGGTCAGTGTTGTTAACGTCGCCGACTCCTCAGCATCCGAGGGCTTCCGTCGCGCGTCTGTCCTCTGACGGGAAGTTGGCAGGTTTCAGATCCGCTTTGAAAGCTCTCGGCCTTGGACGTTAATAAGGCGATGTCTCGTGTTAACCTTTTGCCTTTGGAGGTTATTGTCGAGTCTTTCAGGAGACGGCACGCCGAGCTGAAGGTTCGTCCTGGACATAGTGAACTTGTTGGCTGAGTTTCCGCGGAGGCCTCGGGGAGGTCCTTCGCGGGGCAGCACTGGTGACGGGAAAGCTGTTGCTCCGGAGAAAGTGGCCCCGGGCGAAAGCAGAGAGCTGTGAACGAAAGTAGACTAGGGGCCCGGTGCTGTCTGCCGTCTGCGTTTTGTGTCGAGGGAAAACACCGTTAACCCTGCGACGGGAGGCACGATCCAGGAGAACTTAGGGAGCTGAGGGAGGCGCTGCAGCCGCGCATCCCAAGCAGAGGAGGAGCGCGTCTTGGAAGCGCGCCCGGGAAATGCCCGGCCACCGAGGGATCAGTGTTGGAGATCTCGGCGTTCTCAGACGGGGTTAGCCCAGCCCCGGTGTAGTGGGCGGCTACCGCGCGGCCGCCCTGCGGAAGACAGGCAGGTGAAGTGTTTAAAAAGCAGGCTTAACTGCTCATTTCTGTTAAGCCACGACCAGTCAGTCCGCGTTCAGCATTTTATAAATACAGTTCGGGTTGAGATTACAGAGAATGGTCTGCCTTTTGTTTGTTTAGAAAAAAAAAATGTTATTTTGTTAACTACCCATAGTACCATAACAGAATTGGCTGTAATATGTACTGGTCCAAGATTTTTCCTCAGCACTTTTTTCTCCAATTTTGTTGTTTTTAGTGTATATATTATTGATTTCAGAGAGGAAGGGAAAGGGGGGGAGAGAGATTTGAAACATCAGTGATGAAAGAGAATCATTGATAGGCTGCCTCCTGCACGCCCCCAACTGGAGATGGAGCCCGCCACCGGGTATGTGCCCTTGTCCAGAATCAAACCCGGAACCCTTCAGTCCGCAGCCCAGTGCTCTGAGCCAAACCAGCTAGGGCTTGTTTTTAGTCTCTTTTAAAGACAGGGTTTGGGTGCCACAGAGATCGTGAATTTCAACATGAAATTTTTAAAATATATATTCCCAAGTAGTTCTTACTTATTATTCCTCATTTTGGGTGTTAATGGAACAACTAAAATTTCAGACGTTTTTATCCTACTTAGTCCTGAAAATTTAAGTATACTACTGAGGCATAAAAAAAGCAAGGCAATGAAGTTTGTACTAAATAAGGGATTAATTGACTTTTAGCGATAGTTTTCTTGGCAGGGTTTGGGAGGATGCCTAGTAAAAGATGACTCCTAGATTTCTGTCTTTGGCAGCTGGATGGATAATGTACCATTTTCTGAAAAATAGACTTCATTAAGGTGATTGAAGTTTGGAGATGATTATGACCTGTTTTGGGTACATTCAGTTAGGTGCTTATAGGACATGAAGTAGAGCTGTCCAGTGGCAGCCCTGTTGAAACTGGGGAAAAACTCTGGACTTGAGATAGACCAGGAAAATTATTAGCTTATACATGGCAAGTAACTCAAACCTAATGGTTTAAGTCACTAAAAGAAAGGAAGTGGGGTGATAACAGGGGTTGCTTTTTGAGTGCTTTTCTGTATACCATCTCCAGAATTTACCTGCTGGAATCCCTTTTTCTGATTCTTTCTGTGCAAATCCTTTTTATTTTTTAAAATCTTTATTGTTGAAAGAATTACATATGTCCCCTTTTCCCCCCATTGATCCCTTCTAGCCGCCCCCGCCCCCCCTTTTACCACACTATTGCCTGTGTCCATGGGTTATGCATACATGCATACAAGTTCTTGTTGATCTCTTCCCGCCACCCACCCCCAAATTTCCTCTGAGATTTGACAGTCATTCCATGCTTCTATGTGCAAAATCCTTACATCTCCAAATCTTAACTGTCCTTCAGAGCCAGTTCCAATGTTTTGATCCTCATTGGATTCCTAATCCAAAGATAATTACTCTTTCCTCAACTCTTAGAACTCTGTCTTTATTAAAAGTGTTCTGTCATCATCTACTTTTGAGTATGATATTTGTGTCTCATTATCTCTTCTCCCCCTTCCTCTCTCCCCCAAACATGATCTTCTAAAAGGTAGTATCAAAATCGTCTACTTAACCCTCGTAGCTAATGCAGCTTTGCACAAAATAAGCATTCAGTTCAATGATTGGAAGGATCTTCAGCGTTATAGTATGGGGTCCTCTTATTTATCCGACTTTATCTCAGTCAGTAGGTAAGTGGTTTTAGAAAAGCCGGCTTAGTGTTTTAAGTTTTAAAGTATATGTTCTATACATATACTTTCTTTTTTTTTAAAAAAAAAGGCAATCTGGACTAAACAGAATTTAACATTTTGGGATGATTTATGATCATAATTATGAACATCATTTATTAAACTACAAAGTAATGCCCTCCTACTTGATTGCAGTAAATGTAAACTTGTAGAATTTTACCCTATCCATAGTTGCCCCAGGCTGCTTTGTCTTAAGGTCCTTTGTTTTCTTTTCTGACCGCCAACTAAATTGTTGCTTTTCTGTATATCTTTTAAGTTCTTATAATCTTGTCTAAACTAGCTGTTTTCTGAGATATAGTAAACTGAATTTCAGTTAATAGAATTATGTCTAATTAAAGAATAGGCTAACTGAGGATGTTGGCAATTTTTCACAGTGACTGGACTTTGATAGCAATAATTGTAGTTGGATATAAATTTCCTTTCTGATTTTTTAAATATTGGATCCCCTGTGAGGTTGCCAGGTAAATATAATATTACTCAAAAAATTTGGTATTGCTATTAACTGATAAGTATTTTCATCTCTGTTAATGTTATATTCTCAAAAATCATGTTAAGGAGAAGAGTATGGTATTACGTTTCTGTGATTATTTCCTACATATTTATATAATAAAGTTAATACATTTAAACTTGTGATTTAAGAAGTATTAAATTAATTTCTAGAAAAGAGTCTCATCGTGGAAGGCAAGAGGGAAAAGAAAAAAGTAGAGAGGTTGACAATGCAAGTCTCTTCTTTACAAAGAGAGCCATTTACAATTGCACAAGGTAAGTTTATTCTGTGTTCTTTTATTTTATGATGAAAATGCCTAAATATACAAAAATAATGATTAGCAGTGCTTAGTTTTTAGTATTTACTAAGTAATATATTATTGGTATTATTTTATTTAGTTTGCCGTATTAAAACAAAAGTTATGTAAATTGTGTTATAAAAATAATTTTCATTAAGTTTGCAAGTGTATTAACACAATGGTATTTAACTTTAATTATTGTGGTATTTTTTTTCTAGGAAAGGGGCAGAAACTGTGTGAAATTGAAAGGATACATTTTTTTCTGAGTAAGAAGAAAACAGATGAACTTAGAAATCTACATAAACTACTTTATAACAGACCAGGCACAGTAAGACCTTTTTTATACCTTTAACCTAGTAGCATATTTATGTATTTCAAATACTTCACAATAAAGCAAATTTTAGTCCTAGAAAGGACTTTTAGCAATCAGCTAGTTCAATTTCAATACCATACAAGTGAACAAACTGAGACACATATTTTGTAAATGACTTATCACAGGATACATAGCTGGATATTAGCAATTAGGATTGCAATATCCAGGGCTCTTTCTAATGAACTTGTTTTTATGCCATTTTGAGATGTCAGATAGTGATGATTTTAATGTCTTTTTTAAATTGTATAAGAAATTTTTTTTAGTCATCCAGAATAACAGTATAATTGTGTATCATTTTGAGCAAATAGCTGATAAATTAGTTGGTAGTTGCCAGTTGATTTGTTAAAATCAGTGTTTCATTAACTGAGTTATTTTACTGTAGTCACCTCTTATCTGCATTGGGATACATTCCAAGACAGCGGTCGCCAACCTTTCAGACTTCACGGTCCGCCAGTGGTCCATGGACCATCGGTTGGCGACTTGTTCCAAGACCCCCAGTAATGCCCAAAAACAAGGATAGTATTGGGCCTATGCATATAAACCTATGATAAAGTTTAATTTCTAAATTACACAGAGTAAGAGATTAACCCTAAGCAATAATGAAATAGAACAATTATAACAATACCAGAGGCCCAGTGTATGAAATTCTTGCACGGGTAGGGTCCCTAGGCCTGGCCGGCGATAGGGGCCAATCGAGGCCTTCCTTTCCCCTGGCTGCCGGCTGGGCCTTCCTTCATTATGCGCCGCCCCCTGGTGGTCAGCACACATCATAGCAAGAGGTTGAACTCTCGGTCAGTCGAACACCCGAGGGAACAATTTGGATATCAGCCTTTTATTATATAGGATAGGATACTATAATAAAGGTTATGTGAATGTGGTCTCTCAAAATATCTTATAGTACTATACAATGTTCACCTTTTGACTTAAGGAAGCACTTTATGGCTTCTCTTTGGTATATCTGAATTGCCAGCATCACTCCTCTTGTGCTTTGGGGCCATCCTATCTAATAATAGACAAAGATGGTAATTAACTGTACCTCTGACATGCTTCCCATTGGCTAATCAGCGAGATATGCAAATTAACTGCCAACCAAGATGGCGAGAAGGTAAATAAATCCAAGAATTTAAATAAAAAAAAGAGAGAGAGAGGTTGGGAGGTTCAGTCACCTGCCAGCCTGAAAAATGGCCCTCAGCCCCTCACCCAGACTGGCCAGCACCCCAGTGGGGACCCCCACCCTGAAGCAACAAGATGGTGGCTAATTTGCATACTGAAGGCAGGCGGCAGTGGGCAAGGCTGTCCGTGGTCTGGGACCGGATCTGTGACCCTGCTGGGTGAGGGGCAGCGCAGGAGGCTGTCTGCTGTCTGGGACCCGGATCCGTGACCCTGCCGGCTGGGGGGGCAGTGCTTGAGGCTGTCCACAGGACCAAGACACGGATCTGTGACCCTGCCAGGTGGCGGGGGGGCAGTGCTTGAGGCTGTCCGTGGTCTGGGACCCGGATCCGTGACCCTTCCCAGCATGGCGGCATCTTGCACAGGGGCAGATCGGCCGGGGTTGGGCAGGGCAGGACACCTGGCTTCCACCCACCCCTAGTCACTGGGCAGGGGAGCAGTGCAGAGAGCCTCTGGACAGGGGAGGCAGGCTGGCCGAGGGCAGCCTGTACTCCCCACATGGCGGTGGTGACAGCTGTGAGTGCACCAGGCGGAGCTAAAGTAGTGCCTGCAGGCCATCACTGCCCAGGAGTTGCTGTGCAAGATCCGCCTCCTGGCCCAGAAGGTGCAGGATCGCAGGGACAGCCACCGTGGTGGGCCAGACTGACGTTCTCCTGGCCGCACCACGGGGGTTTGCAGATCTGCAAAGCCAGAGGCCTCCGGTGTGCACATCCCCCCCTGGCATGCGAACATACCCCAGCACACTGTCACCCTCCCGCGCCTGCAACAGTTGCAAACCAAGGCATGCACAAGTTCCCAACTCTCCACCGCACTTCCATAGACCCGGCATGCCTAACACCCCCACAGGATGTGCACACATCCCCTCTGATGTGCTCACATCCTTTGGAGAGTGTCTGGGTGTTCTGGGTGCTGAGGGTGGGCACCTGTGAGATGACAGTGAGAGGGCGGAGTGTTGATGTCCTGGTCCCATGGAGGCCACTGCAGCTACGAGATCACCTCTGGGTGGTTAATGCAGGTGCTGAGGCAGGAGCTGGTGCAGACAGACACACCTGGTGAGCAGAAAGG
>NW_006286140.1:6078314-6078986 GCF_000327345.1 Myotis davidii
GATAAAAATACCAGAAGTCTGATTTAATCTAGTCCTATATAATAAAAGATTAATATGCAAATCAACCAAAGGGTGGAAACCACCCGTTGTGACGTGCACTGACCACCAGGGGGCAGATGCTGGAGCTGCCCCCTGGTGGTCAGTGCACACCCACAGGGGGAGCGCTGCTCAGCCAGAAGCGGGGCTCTGCGGCAGTTGCAGGAGTGGCCCTAAACCGGCAGGTGGACATCTGCCAAGGGGTTCCGGACTGTGAGAGGGCACAGGCCGGACTGAGGGGACCTCTCCCCTAACTCCCCCTCGAATGTCATGCACTGGGCCTCTAGTTAATAAATAAGGATTACTTGAATGCAAGCACTGAGATAACACCACTGTCCATCTCAGCCAACTACTAAGTGACTGATAGATAGGCAGGGAGCATATACACTAATCCTCCCTTATCCACGGTTTCCCTTTTTATTTTTATTTTTTTGGTCTGTATGGATTCCTTTTCTTTTTTTATTTGTCCAAACATATATATATGTATATATGTTTTTTTTTATTGTCTGAAGTTTTACATATGTCTCCCTTTTCCCCAATTGACCCCCCACAGCCATTCCCACTCAGGGCAAGCCCCCACTGCCCCAGTATCTGTGTCCAGATGTTATGCTAATATGCATGTATATAAGTCCTTTG
>NW_006286140.1:6079667-6091518 GCF_000327345.1 Myotis davidii
TAAATTTTGGAGATTGAGCCCTTATCTGAAATATCATTGGCAAATATGTTCTCCCATGCAGTGGGCTTTCTTTTTGTTTTGTTGATGGTTGCTTTTGCTGTGCAGAAGCTTTTTATTTTGATGTAGTCCCATTTGTTTGTTTTCTCCTTAATGTCCATTGCCCTAGGAGCTGTGTCTGTAAAGATATCGCTACGACATGTTTGCTATTTTGCTGACTATGGAGTCTTGTAGGATTTTTATGGTTTCCCATCTTACATTTAAAGTCCTTTAGCCATTTTGAGTTTGTTTTTGTATATGGTGTAAGTCGGCAATCTAGTTTCATTTTTTTGCATGTATCAGACCAAATTTTCTAGCACCATTTATTGAAGAGACTGTCTTGACTCCATTGTATGCTCTTGTCTCCTTTGTCAAATATTAATTGAGCATAATGGCTTGGGTCGATTTCTGGGTTCTCTGTTCTGTTCCATTGGTCTATATGTCTGTTCTTGTGCCAGTACCAGGCAGTTTTGAGAACTGTGGCTTGGTAATATAACTTGATATCTGGTATTGTGATCCCTCCAACTTCATTCTTCTTTCTCAGGATTGCTGTGGCTATTCGGGGTCTTTTTTATTCCTGATGAATTTTTGGAGTTTGTTCTAGATCCTTGAAATAAGCCGTTGGTATTTTAATGGGGTTTGCATTGAATCTATAGAATGCTTTGGGAAGTATGGACATTTTAATGATGTTTATTCTACCAATCCATGAACATGGTATGTTCTTCCATTTATTTATGTCTTCCTCTACCTCTTTTTTCAATGTCCTGTAGTTTTCCGAGCACATGTTTTTTACCTCTTAGTTAAGTTTATTCCTAGGTATCTTAATTTTTTTGGTGCAATGGTAAATGAGATTGTTTTTTTAGTTTCTCTTTCTGTGAGTTCATTATTAGAGTATAAAAAGGTCATAGATTTCTGCGTGTTAATTTTGTATCCTGCTACATTGCCGAATTCATTTATTAGGTCTAGTAGTTTTTTGTTGGAGTCTTTGGGGTTTTCTATGTATAGTATCATGTCATCTGCAAATAAGGACAGTTTTACTTCTTTTCCAATTTAGCTGCCTTTTATTTCTTTTTCTTATTTGATCGCTATGGCTAGCACTTCCAGTACTATATCGAACAGGAGTATAAAAGTGGGCATCCCTGTCTTGTTCCCGTTCTCAGGGGAAATGAGTTTACTAGTTTCTGCCCATTGAGTATGATGTTAGCTGTAGGTTTGTCATATAAGGCTTTTATTATGTTGAGGTATGATCCCTTTATCCCCACTTTGCTGAAAGTTTTTATCAAGAAAGGGTGTTGGATTTTGTCAAATGCTTTTTCTGCATTGATTGATATGATGTGATTTTTATCTCTCAATTTGCTTATGTGGTGTATCACATTTATTGATTTGCGGATATTGTACCATCCTTGCATCCCCAGAATAAATCCCATTTGGTCATGGTGTATGATCTTTTAATGTAATGCTGAATCTGATTTGATAAAATTTTGTTCAGGATTTTAGCATCTCTGTTCCTCAAGGATATTGGACTGTAGTTCTCCTTTTTTTGTGGTGTCTTTACCTGGTTTCAGAAATAGGGTAATGCTGGCCTCCTCTTGAATTTTTTGGAATAATCTGAGGAAGATAGGTTTTAGTTCTTTGATTGCTTGGTAGAACTCCCCTGTAAAGTCATCCAGACCAGGGCTTTTGTTTGCAGGAAGATTTTTGATCACTGCTTCAATTTTTTGGTACTTATCAGCCTATTGAGGTTTTTTTATTCTTGAGTTGTTCATAGTATTTTTTCATAATCATTTGTATTTCTGTGGGATCGGTTGTTACTTTACCTCTTTCATTTCTGATTTTGTTTATTTGGGTACTCTATGTTTGCATCTTGGTGAGCCTGGCTAGAGGTTCATCAATCTTGTTTATCCTTTTAAAGAACCAGCTTTTGGGATCTTTTGTATTGTTTTGTTTTGTTTTTTGTTTGTTTGTTTTTTTTTTTGGTCTCTGTCATTTATTTTTGCTCTGATCTTTATTATTTCCTTTCTTCTGCTTATGCTAGGCTTTTCTTGTTGCTCTCTTTCTAATTCTTTGAATTGTAGGGTTAGATAATTTATTCAGATTCTCGTTTTCAAAAAATTATGTTTGTAAGCCTTTTATTATGGACCTGGAGATTATTATGCTAAGCAAAATAAACCAGTCAAAGACAAATATCACATGATCTCACTTATATGTGAAATCTAATGAACAAAGTAAACTGATGAACAAAATAGGTCCAGAGACATGAATGCATGGAACAGACTGATAGATATCAGAGGGAAGGAAGTTGTGGGAGGAAAGAGAATGGCTTAGCCAAAGAACTTATATGCATAGCTCATGGACACAGTAGTGTGGTGAAGGCCTGGAGTGGGGTGGGGCCTGGATGGCAGGGAGTAAAGGGGAAAATACTGTCAATAATAAAAATAAACTTTAATAATTATATATATATATAATATTTTAGTAATAAGTATCGTTTTCAATTGTGAATAAGAAATTTTGCATAAACCAGTATTGTAGCTTAGAGACAGACGTGAAAATAAAGATGCTGGCTTGAATTTTTTCTTGTGTACATTACTGGGTAATAAGTAGTATTAATAATAAGAAACATTTTCAGGTTTCCTCATTAAAGAAGAATGTGGGTCAGTTCAGTGGCTTTCCATTTGAAAAAGGAAGTACCCAATATAAAAAGAAGGAAGAAATGTTGAAAAAGTAAGTTATTTTTATAAATATTATGTTTTGACCAATGTGTTTTTTTTAATATGTTTTTATTGATTCCTGAGAGGAAGGGAGAGGAGAAGAGAGAGAGAAACATCAAAGATTAGAGAGAATCATTGACCTCAGCTGCCTTCTGCACACCTCACACTGGGGACTGAGTCCACAACCCAGGCGTATGCCCTGTCCGGCAATCAAACCTCCTGATTCATAGGTCAATGCTTAACCACTGACTCACACTGGCTGGGCTGATCAATGTGCTTTAAATTTTATTTTTAAATATTTAATGTGCCCATCCATATGTAGATTGCTAATTCTTTGCTTTAAATGCCTAGATCTGACTTGTCAACTTAACCATTAACTTGGGATCTTCATTAGTTTTCAATAAATAATGGCTATCAAGATTATTAAATGCAGAGATGTCTTTATTTCTTGGAAGAACGATATACACAGGCAAATCATTCACAGTTGAAATTTCAGAAGGTCTAAAGGGAATATAGTGAAAACTTTTCTCTCCTGTTCTCTCCTGTGCTGTTAGCCACTCTGTTCCTCCACTTATAGGTACTAAGTTGTTTTGAAGATAATCACTTTGATAGAAACAATGTCTTTCACCATAATGCAAACAAGATGATATATTAGAGTTTATTAAATTCCCTGTAGTTTAAGAACTCTAATCTTCTTCCTCGGTATTGCCTATGAAGGTGGCAGCCATCTCCTACTTGGCATCCTTGGCTGTCTTCAGACCTCTCATGAAACCAAAGATTATCAAAAAGAAGTTCATCCGGCACCAGTCAGACCAGTATGTCAAAATTAAGTGTAACTGACGGAAACCCAGAGGCATTGACAATAGGATGTGCAAAAGATTCAAGGGCCAGATCTTGATGCCCAATATTGGTTATGGGTGCAACAAGAAAACAGAGCACATGCTTCCCAGTGTCTTTCAGATGTCTTTGGTGTTAATCTGGTGCTGCTGATGTGCAACAGATCTTATAGTGCTGAAATTGCTCACAGCATCTCCTCAAAGAACGTCAAAGCCATTGTGGAAAGAGCAGCCCAGCTGGCCATCAGAGCCACCAATTCCAATGCCAAGTTGCACAGGGAAGAAAATGAATAAATAGCCCTAGCTGGCGTGGCTCAATGGATAGAGCATCAGCCTGCGGACTGAAGGGTCCCAGGTTTGATTCTGGCCAAAGGCACATGCCTGGGTTGCAAGCTCGATCCCCAGTTGGGGGCGTGCAGGAGGCAGCCGATCAATGATTCTCTCTCATTGATGTTTCTCTCTTCTTCTCCCTTCCTCTCTAAAATCAGTAAATATATTTTTAAAAAAAAGAAAATGAATAAACAGATTATATACATATTGTATTTGTGTTAAAATTATAAAATTCTGGCATTAAAAAAAGGAATTCTTTTATTATCTATTCCTTCATTGAAACATTATAGTAGGAATGCTGAGGGGGAAATGTAATATTTAGTCACAATCAGCAGCCAGAAGAATGATCAAGTCCATGAATTTTATAGTATTGAAAACTTTTTACATTATTTTCTAATGAATTAACTTAGGTATTGTTTTACTATATTTAGAATTGGTAAATGGTGTTTTCAATTTTTAATACTCTAATCTGGTTGTGTTTGTACACTAATCAAAGATTATTAGGAGTACTTCTAAGATTTAGAGAAACGTTGGCTACTTTTTAAATGTTTGTAGCCTAGCCAGTTTGGTTAGCTATTGCATTTATATTGTGGAGATGTTTATAAACTTTCCTACATAATCAATCACCTTGGTTTCTTTTACTTTCTTTTTCAGATTTAGAAATGCCATGTTAAAAAGCATCTGTGAGGTTCTTGATTTGGAGAGATCAGGTGTAAATAGTGAACTGGTGAAGAGGATCTTGAATTTCTTAATGCATCCAAAGCCTTCTGGCAAAGTGAGGACCAATTTTTATTATTTTAGTAACACATCAATTATTTATAGCCTCTCCTTTTTAATTATTCTTTTAAAAATGGTGGCCCATGAAAAAGGTAGCTAGCTTAGATCACAATTCAATATGCAAGTGTATTTCTTGAGAAAACCAGCAAACTTCAATTTGTAGCTAGAGTTACTCTGTTGTACCTCCCATTTCGTTACGCAGATATTCTGAAAACATATACTCAAAAAGTTTAGAGTAAATACAATTAATATTTACTGCTTCATCAGAGACATTTTTCAATGAAACACCTTTTCCCTCCTGCTAATGTGTGGTTATGAGGAATATGACTAGTAGTTTGCTACCTCTGCTTGATTAGTAAGTACTAAGATGACAGCTGTTTTACCTTGGCTTTTGCATAACCCGTGAAAGAGCTAATTCATGTCTTGGTATTATGAAAATAGTTTTGACCTGTAGGCTTCTGAAAAGTTCTCAGGAAACCCCAGGGTCCACGAACCACATTTTTGAGAGGCACTTCCTTATGTTTTATCCTTCCTTATAGAAACTAACTCTTAAATTCATTTTTCTTACTTGATTCTGATTACTGCTCAATCTAATGGTATCTTAAGCTGTTTTCTATGCTATCATACACTTTTAAGAAAAACACTATAAATTCATTAGTACTAATTTTGTCTCCTGTAATAATCTTAATATTGTTCTTTTGTATAGCTACCTTAATTGTTAATCAGATTTTGTTTACAAAAAGGGATGATGCCATTGACACTGGGTTTTTTTTGTTTGGTTTTTTTTTTTTTTTGAGAGAGAGAAAGAGAGAGATACATCTCATTGGTTACCTCCCAACGTGCCCCAGCTAGGGCCAAAGATCCAGCCTGCAATCAAGGTACTTGCCCTTGACTGGAATCGAACCCATGACTCTTCAGTCAAAGAGCCTCACATTCTATCCACTGAGTCAAACTGGCTAGGGCAGCCGTGGGCAAACTACAGCCCACGGGCTGGATCCGGCCTGTTTGAAATGAATAAAACTATTGAAAAAAAAGGCCGTACCCTTTTATGTAATGATGTTTACTTTGAATTTATATTAGTTCACACAAACACTCCATCCATGCTTTTGTTCCGGCCCTCCGGTCCAGTTTAAGAACCCATTGTGGCCCTCGAGTCAAAAAGTTTGCCCACCCCTGGGCTAGGGCAACACTGGATTTTGATTAATAGATTCAACTAATTTTAAAACTAATATAGGAAAGTTCTAAAGCATTTATTATTATTACTATTTTTTTTAATTAAAATCTTATTTTTGGCAGTTGCATTTTCTTGATTGGTTACTTGAATAATTTAACATTCAAATTAAATTTTTCATTTTCCTGTATAGGTTTATTCAGTACCCATTCCAATCCTCATATTACTAATTCCATGTACATATTATAATCTCACTACCTGCATCTGATTCCTGAGTTGAGGAAGTAAGGGTTGTCATATTTTTCTATTATACTTGAGTTCTGGATTTCAGATAGCGAGTAGTGAGAGTTTAGACAGTTATCTTTTCTCCAGACAAAGAATCAGAGAATTTATCTAAATGGATTTGTTTCCTGGTAATGGTAAGAGTTCACATAACAAGGATATCTATATTCATTCAAGGAATTTTCTTATAGAGAACTCCTCTGACAAATAAATTTGGTTCACTAACTTAAAATTCTGGAATGACCTAGATTGGCTGCTTCCCCGTCTGCTTTTTGAAGGGTAGGTTCTTTGATCAAGTTAGAGGCTATTCTGTACATTGTAGATTACCTGAAAACACTAAGTTACATAAGTAGCCACTTTTAAAAAAATTTTGTGCAGGTGAAAGTGACCCCTAAGACTGGAAGTTTCTGGGAGAGAAGGGAGCTTTGAGGGTCTGCTAGTTTCATAAAAAAATACTGCCTAAAGTTATCACTAACATTTATACAATTATGTATCTTTTTAAAAATATTTTATTTATTTTTTTACAGAGAGAAAGGGAGAGGGATAGAGAGTGAGAAACATCAATAAGAGAGAAACATCGATCAGCTGTCTCCTGCACACTCCCCACTGGGGATGTGCCCGCAACCAAGGTACATGCCCTTGACTGGAATCGAACCTGGGACCCTTGAGTCCGCAGGCCGATGCTCTATCCATTGAGCCAAACTGGTTAGGGCTACAATTATGTATCTTAAGGTTATATGGAATTTTTCTTAATGTTTCTGTTTATTGCAGAAAATAACAGACAAAAATAAAAACAAGAGATACCCATCATTTTCAGAAATAAGTAATTTTTAAAAGATAAGTAAGTTTATCTTTTCAGATCTTTTTGCAGGGTTATTTATGGTTTTCAATTTTAGAAGTTAGCAAATTCACCTCTAAGAAAGCACTTAAAAGTTAAATTTGTTGTTTACTATAATACTTTTTTTCACATGATCTTTTCATTTTAAATGTGTGTGCTTTAATTGAATATCAAAGTAAGAGCAGTACACTGATTTTGTGGTTCTTAATTTATCAGTTAACACATTCAGTACTTACTACATATTTACAATCATGTGAGAATATAATCCTGATGTTATTGAAAGTAGTGCCCAGAGGTAATATGAATATAAACTACATAGTTCATAAATTCAGGGTGTATAAAGTGAAATTTCATTTACTTCATGGATGACTCTTCCCAGTCCTTTCATTGGAGGGTCCCCTAAAACAGGAAGCTTCTCTGACAGCAGCTGATGTTTATAGGAATGAAATACTAGTAAATTATAAGTCTGATTCAAAGTACTAATTTGATAAAGTGTAAATAACTGTTTGAGTTTAACATGGTGTGTACTTGGGCTTCTAGTCCCATGTCAGAACATAGAATGCATATTTAAACATTTGTGAAGAGTCTCTTGCCTAGGTGTTTAGAATACAAATGAAAAGGTATTGGTAATTCAGACAAAAAAAGATTAATTTGACACATTGTTCAAGATAAATTATTCTCTAAAGCTGCGAAGCTTGGAATTATACCTTGAGACAAACAAGAATTGAGTTGAGAAGTAGGTCTCAGAAATAGTTGATTGACTTGGAAATACCTCATTGGTGTTTATTTTATTTTATGCAGCCATTGCCAAAATCTAAAAAAACTTCTAGTAAAGGCAACAAAAAGGAACGGAACAGTTCTGGAATGGCAAGGAAAGCAAAGCGAACCAAATGTCCTGAGATTCTGTCAGATGAATCTAGCAGTGATGAAGAGGAAAAGAAAAACAAAGAAGAGTCTTCAGAGGATGAAGATAAAGAAAGTGAAGAGGAGGTAACATTTTAGTTTTTTTTGTTTTTTCATTTCTTTTCCTGGGGAGAGTTAAATATTCCTGCTATGTAATAGGAATAGCCAGAAAATAGATTCTAGGAACCATCAGTTCCATATTAGATGCTGTAAATTCTGAAGACATGTAGTTCAGTGTAAACCTTTTCTTTCCCTTTAACAAGCTTTTAGTTTTGTTGATATGCCAGAGTATAAAAGTTGGAAAAGAGTGAGGTTAGTATGGAACTGAATTTGAGCCTGGGCCTTGACTAGAGTAGGTCAAATGGGAAGAGAAGGCACAGGGGGAGGGGTACATATCCTGAACAGGAACACACGGGAGCAGATTTTTTGAGAATTTTCTTCAAAGTATATTAGTATATTACGATGATCTTCAACCATTTTATTCTGTTTCACACACAAAACCAGGGGTTTAAGGACCACCATTTTTTCTCAACTTGTTGGGGATTATTTAATGAGAATAACAGGATTTGAAGTTTGATTGGTGGACACGTTTTGTATCACTTAGGAATACCTGCCATTTTCCTTTACTTATAAATCTTTGTAAATGTTGAATATTTTTAGTTTTCAAAGTGAAACTTCAGGAAGGGAAAAGGTGCTGAACCATTTAAAGGGTTAACATTTCCCTTTCCTTTTTGTGTCTCTTCAGTCAAGTAGATGAGAAATAGGAAGTGATTTTCTATTGTTAATAGCCTTTTCGTAGACTTCACTGGTCAGAACTTGCTCTATAAGTTGGGTAATGTACTTGGTCTTAGTTAGGATTTGATTAATGTGGCTTGACATTTTGGGCCAAAATGATTCTTCATTGTAGAGGACTGTCTTGTGTATTATAGAACATTTGACCACTAGGTGCCAGTAGCACACTTCCCCAATGTCCAGTTGTGAAAACCAAAAATGTCTCCAGACTTTGCCAAGTGTCTCCTGGGGGCGGCAAAATCACCTCCAGTTGATTCTAGAGGGAGTAAAGATGTTGTGAACTCTGGTTTTATATGTGTGTATCTTGTATAAATTTGCCTTTAGGTATTTAAAATCCATGCTTGTTTTAATGTCAATTATAAAGACTCCAATAAAGCTAAGTTTGAAATGTTGCATAATTGAAAGAATATTACAAAGCCAGCAGTTGTCTCATAAATATTTATATATAAAAGGCTAAGTTGACTCATGCATGCGTGATACATATAAAGCTCTCGCACCAGTCGCATGTGTGTGTGTTGATCTGTCATTGTCGATGGTGAATTTGGTTGACACTTCTATTATTGAGAAAGGGTGAATTGCGATTTTAAACTATTTCTTCTAATTAATTTACTTTCAATGTGCACGAATCCGTGCACCGGGACACTAGTCTTAATATATTTTTGGTGTAAAGCAAGATGAGTAATCTGAGCATTAAGGTTTTTTTATAACTGATTTTAGGAAAATATGGGAGAAAAATGTTTGTTTATATGTGAATATGCAATAATGCCAATTTTGCAGTAATAGTGTTATTCCTCATTCAACAAATTTTTGGTAATCTACTGTGTGTATTCACTGTGCTTCCCCTAAAACCTTTTTAAAGGTAGAGTTAAAGCATGAAAAGTTGTCATAGACTATAAACATCTGATTTTTTTTTTGTAGAGGCACTATGATTATGAACATGGGCTTTGGAAACTATCTGGGTTCAAATCCCAGTATTGATTTAAAAAAAAAAAAAGTTCCTTCATTTCGACATATATACATACGTGCTTTATGTTTTTTATTATTTATTTACCACAAATAAAGGTCAGGAATTGTTACATTTCTTTTAAATTTTTTTACTGTTTCACTTCATTATTGCTGTGTATGTGCTCCATGTGAGTGATGTGGGTGCTTATGTAGGTGGGTTCCAACTTACGGCAAAAATCGCATTACATTGCGCAGTAGGAACAGATCTCCGACGTAACCTGAGGACCTACTGTATGCTAAGTGTCCGTCCTACCAGTCGCTATGACATGCACTGACCACCAGGGGGGCAGACGCTCAACATAGAGAAATGGCATTGCGGACCTGATGCCCGCAAAGCAACACTCAACTTCCCCCATGTGGGACCCAGGCCCCGCCACCACCCTGGAGTGACACCCCACCAAATCGCAGCCAATGCTGCCGAGATCCCATGGCACAAAATGTGGTCCACAACCCAGCCCAGAAACAGTGGCAGTGGGTGCCGGGTAATGATGTCATGTAGTAATGCCCAGCTTTCTCTCCCTAGCGACTAGCTTCCTTGGAGTTTCTTCAGCTCAGGAACAAGACTTGCTTTAAAGCCAGGTGGAAACATTTTACACTTTAACCAAATGTCTGTGAAATGTTTTCCCGTGCCTTATCTCATTTGATCTTCATAGAATTCCTGGAGTAGGTAAATAGGAGACTCGGTAGAATCCTATTTTCTTTTCATTAGCTGGAAAATGGAGATTTAGAAAGCTTAGAAACTTGACCTGACTGAAACAAAGAAATGGTGGACCTTGAAAACAACTTCAGGTTTTCTCACTGCACAGAATATAATCCAACACTGCCGCAATTAAATATTTTAACCTTTGTTCTCCCTTGTGATCTATAATAATAATCTGCTTTGTGTTGATATTTATTGCTCTGTTGCTGACAATTACCTGAAAGAGAAGTTGGGATGCTTCACCACTGGGCTGGGCTGGAAAAAGTTTAGCTACTAGTAAATCAAAAAGCAGGTCTAATTAAGCAAGTTTAGTGTGTGTGTGTGTGTGTGTGTGTGTGTGTGTGTATGTAAAAGGCTAAGTTGACTTGCACATGGACGATACATACAAAGCTCTCGCTGGCGCCAATCGCACGCGTGTGTTTTGATCTGTCGTCGATTGTGAATTTGGTTGACACTTCTATTATAGAAAAAGGGTGAAAAGCAATATTAAAATATTCTAATTAATTTCCTTTCATTGTGCACAAATTCATGTACCAGGCCTCTAGCTGTTTTATAAAAGCTGTTTTAAACTTCTTTATCATCTCAGCTCTGGGCCATTTGCAGAAGAGCAGTTTGGAACCAGGAAGAAACTGGTAGATGAAGTTTCTTTAAAATGAGAGAATATAAAAATGACAGGTTTAGTTTTTTTTGTTTTTTGTTTTTCCTATAAACTTACTCTGAAAATGAACTGGTTCCCATATTGGATTAGCATCTTTAGGGAAATTCTGCTAAAGTGAACCAGTGAGATTAAATCATATTCGGGCAGGCCTTTCACAGATATTAGGTGTTAGGCACAGAGAAATCACTGGAGAATACAGAGAAAAGGGAGAAGCAGTGCTTTCCAGATTGGAGAAAATGAGTATTATAAATTTTTTAGACCCTTAAAGACATACTTAACACCCCCCCCCCATTTTATCTATTATTTCTGTAGTTTTTGTTCCCTAGTGTTTTTCTAACACTCTTATCTGTAGAAAAAATGAAACTGTATTTTTACTTTGTGAGTATTGAGAATGTATCTGAATATTCTAATATGAGTGAGGAATGTCTTCAGCTATAAATACTTTAAAAAGCCCACTAATATGTCCAACAAAACAGAAGTTTCTTTTTCTTTCATGGCAAGAAGTCCACAGATAAGCAGTTATTGGCCAGCATACCATCCCAAGATAAAGGTATCATTTTTCTTCCTGAGCCATCATCTTTATATGTGGCATTTAACCTTCCTATCTAATAAAAGAGAAACATGGTAATTAGCCATACGTCCACTACCCTCCCCATTGGCTAATCAGGGTGATATGCAAATTAACTGCCAGCCAAGATGGCGGCCAGCAGCGAGGCAGCTTGAAGCTACTAACATGAGGCTTCCTTGCTTCAGGGACGGAGGACTCCAACGTTCCCCGCCTGCCTTGCTAGCCTCTGAGCTTTCAGTTTGAAACA
>NW_006286140.1:6092366-6113843 GCF_000327345.1 Myotis davidii
GCGGAGCGACCCCCCCCCCCCCCCCCCCCCGCACAAATTTTTGTGCACCGGGCCTCTAGTATGATTATAAAATGGTGGTTTTACCTTTAGGCATTGTTTCTCTGTTCTAGGTAAGAAAGAACAAAGAGCTTTCTTCTAGTGATTTTGGCTCCCCACTCCCCCTGAAGGGATTCCTTTTACTAGAGATCTCCATGTATATCGAATTGGCCACAACTTTTATATGTGGCCACCTCTAGGTGAAAGGAAAGCTATGAGATCCAAGTGTTACTTTCCTGCTTCTATAGGAGGAAGGCTGAGTGTGACGGGGTGGCGCCCCAACTCCCCAATCGGCCCTGCTCTGAGCCCTACCAGGGGCTGCACCTAGGGATTGGGCCTGTCCTCTGCCACCCGGGAGGAGGCCTAAGCCAGCAGGTCGTTATCTCCCGAGGGGTCCCAGACTTCTACAATGTTTGCCAAATAAGAGAAACTTTGCATTATAATTTCTGGTAAACATATATTTGGACAATTTGAAAAAAATACTTGGAAGTTGGTGAGGGTGAATGTGAAAGTTTTGTTAGTCCTTAATTATGTTCTAAAAAAAGACACAAGAATTGCCTGGGCCTGTCGCTTAGGTGGTTGAGCATCGTCCTGTGCCCCAAATGTTGCCAGTTGGATTGCCAGTTGGGGCACATACCTGGGTTGCAGGTTTAATCCCCAGTTGGTTCATGCATAGAAGGCAACCCAAATGACATTTCTCTCTTTCTCCCTTCCTCTCTCTAAGCTTGTCCTCAGGTGAGGATTAAAAAAACAAAACAGAATTCCCACGTCTCATAATTTGATGAGAGGGATTACAAAACCTTATAAATTATTAAACCTTTCGTTGGAAGGCAAAGTTGAATAATCACCATAATAAAGTCTATTTAGACTTAAGCTTGTTTTTATAATCTTTTGTGAAATATAACAAGACTTGCACTTTCTTTACACTTGGCACTTGAGCTTTCTCAGCCAAGTTGTTTTAAGAATAGTGTATTTTAAGCTAATTTTAATTTTATTCATCTGTTCACCCAGTACAACCTTTCTGCTGTGAGGACAGGATTCTGGCTCTGTGACAGGCGTCTTTTTTGGAGACCCTTCTTCAAAGAGCCCTGCTGCCTATAAAAGATAGGTAAGCCTTCTCTCCCAAGATTTTTTTTTTTTTTTGCCTTCCTTCAAAAAGTGCTCATGTCGTTCCTCTGATTTTATACCTTCACGGTTCTCAGAGGCATGGAAAACCCCTTCAAATTTTTTTAAAATTATATTATTAATTAATCTCTTAAAAATGTAGATTATAGTACATTGTACTATCTAAAATTAATGGCAGCTGTTAGTTCTTACCTGTTTTTTTTTTTGAGCACTTCAAAAATACCTACAATACTGGATGGTCCTGATTGAATCTCTCATAGCATATTCAAAAATAGCAAGCCAGGATCTTAAAAATAAATCCACGACAATTTGGAAACTAACCTTTCCTTCTTTTTGTTTTAAACTTAACTATTTTTTCCCATACATTTTGTTCAAAGACCAAAGTTTGGGGAATATGCTAAGTGCTGTTGGCGTTACAGAAGATACTTTCTACCCAAAATATAGTTTGAGTGATATCTAATATAGAATTTCAGAAAATTATCGGTTGATGAGGGGAAGATTTGGGGAGAAATGGAAGTACCAGTTGAAATTCACCTTGGGAATAGAAAGTTCGACATGTGAACAAAGATGGGGAGCAAGAAAGTACAGGGTACCTTTGACAAACACTTGCTTATGGTTAAGTGCTGTGTCCAGAGTAAAGCAATGAGGTGAAGCTAGAGTAATGTAGGTTGAACGCAGACCAAGAACCCATGAGGTTGGGCATTGTGTAAATAATAAGACCTTTGGGGATAGATTCATCCTTCTCATCCATTCAAAGCAATTGTTTTTTTTTCTACCTGAGCTCTTCGCTCTGTGGGGAAAAAGAGGGACATGGCCTCTGATTTCCAGGAACTGGCAGTCTACCCATGGAGAAGTACCACTTGTTCAATAAGCATTTATTGGTACATTCAAGGAGGAGAAACTATTGGGTCATGTACTTTCAGGTCTTGCATCTCATTTAGCCTTGACTCCATGAGAGAGGAGTGCATATCCTCCCATTTGTACTTTGAGAATACAATAAATACATAATGATTTTTTAAAATGCCTTCTCTGTATTACTCTTTCCAGAGCTGCTAATTCATGTAATTTTGTCTTCAGAATTTTCTGTGTAGAACTAGTGATTTAGATTCAAATTCGACTTGAAGCAATGGCTTTGGAAAGTTAATATGAGTATAAATCTACTTTTGCTTATAAGAACTTAAAAGTAAAAGCTATTGACATAAACTTTATAATGAGAAATTATCCTATTGATTGCTTCATCTGATTCCTGCTCTTTGCTTATATATATCTTCAGTAATTCATAAGCTAAACCAGGAGTTGGTAAACAGAGGTCTGTCCACCAGATTCACCTTGTGGCCTATTTTTGTATAGACTGCAAACTGAGAACGGTTTTTCCACTTTTAAAATATTTGTAAAAACAAATGAAGTGAGTCAGTTGTGGGGCTTTTTAAAATATACAGGTGCCAAGGCCCCACCCATGATGATTTAATACGCCTTTTTTTCCCCTCTTAAATGTACACTAGGTAAGTTGTGCCAGAAGGCAATGCTATTAAAAACCAAGTTTGCTAATTGCTTTTAATAGAAAAACATGTTTATCTTAGCAAGCAGAGTGAACTAATGAAACATAACCTCGGGGTTGGAATATATCTTTAAAGGTTATCTAGTCTCCACAGATATTTTCCCATCTCAATTTTCAAAATAATTACATAGTAACTACTAAGTGCCACTTTTAAGCAATACTCTGGAAATCAAGAAATAAGACAGGGTCTCTACCTTCCGTAGTTCAATTTAGTTGGTCGGAGGGAGGAGGTCATGGATTGAAGAGAAAAGTACAGTAGAATATAACTTAGCTAAAAAGAGCTGTGGACAAGGTAATGTAGAAGCTCAGAAGATAGGGAGTATTTGCCTCTTTCTAGGGCCATGGGAGCAAAGATCCAAATAGGGAAACTTCATAGGTGGTTAACAGTTTGAGATGAACCTTGAAGGATAAGCAGGAGAGGTTGGCATAGCAAAAGAAAGGCATTTGGAGAACACTACTTATATAAAATTGTATTACACCCATTTTAGCTTTAAAAAATGTTTTTAGAAGAAAGCATCTAGGGGGCCCCTACAGGGTTTAGGGGTAAACTCAAAGACAGCCCTAATACAGAGTTTGGTGTTTCTTTGTTGCCGTTCTGTATTATCTGCCAACAATTTTTATTCTTTGTCATCATTAGTAATTTTGTGTGTAATGGGAAAAAATTTAAGTTTAACAATATGATGAATAGGTTATGGTATCACTGGCTTACTCCTATAATTTAGTAGTTTCAACTCTGGCTTAAAGAAATATGTAAGTAGGTTAGTCATTTCTATATGCAGCTAATATGGTAGGCGGCACACTGGACTTAATCAAAGGTCTTGGTTCTTAATAGCTCTAAGACATTAACTCACATATATACGTGCCCTTGACCAGGAATTGAACCCAAAACCCTCTGATGGTCTGGCACTCTAACCACTGAGGCAACATGGCCACAGCACCTTTTAATTATATTTTTAACCACATCCTGGGTTCAGAGTAAACCTTGACCCTGTGAATGATACAGAAGTGAACATGACAAGAAATATTTAAATGGCTACTTTATGCCAAACACTTGTAGTTGCTAGGGACACAGAGGACTAAATAGATCAGTGATGGTGAACCTATGACACGCGTGTCAGAGATGATGCGAACTCATTTTTTTGGTTGATTTTTCTTTGTTAAATGGCATTTAAAAATATAAAATAAATATCAAAAATATGTCTTTGTTTTACTATGGTTGCAAATATAAAAAAATTTCTATATGTGACATGGCACCAGAGTTAAGTTAGGGTTTTTCAAAATGCTGACACACTGAGCTCAAAAGGTTCACCATCACTGAAATAGATAGATGGATGTCTGTTATGAAGGAGATTGTCAGATCTATCCTTAAACTAGTAGTGGGGAAACTATGTAAATAACTGCAGTTTAATAAAAATGTATATATTAAATGCTTATTTTTTTTTGCTGCCTTATGTGTATTTATGTATTTGATCCTCACAGAAATTCTACACCGTGGCCATAGGTCATCAAATCTACAGTGCCTATAAGGCATCATTTTAATGTAAATTATAAAATGTACCCCAATATCAGAGATACACAAATGTGGAAAAGAGTGTTACATTTAGCCTTTTCTGGTATTACCTTTATTTTACAGATGAGGAAACAGTTACAGGGAAGGAAGGGTTATTTGCCTGAGAATGCAGAATTAGTCACTGGTGGAGTCAGGACCTGAACCAGGAAGCTTAGCTCTAAAACCTGTGTTCTTATTCACTGCTTCACAATCCTTCCATGAAGAAGGTATAAATGAATTACGTATAGGCCAAGTACTATGGGACTATGGATTAATCAAATGGGTGGTATTATGAAAGATTTAGAGGAAGTGATTGATTATTGAGTTGGATTTAGAACCATGAGTGCAATCTAAGTAGAGGAGGAGAAATGAAAGTAGTGGTGATTTGGAAGGTCATGCAAATTTTAAATGGGCATGGTTTAACTTTCCTTCTCAGGTCTCCCAGGGCCTCTTTCCATTACCTCCAAAATTTCAGGTTACCTATATTTGCCTTACCTGCCAAAAATTCTCTATACGGCCTATACCTAATAACTTCTCTTCAGAGTGGCTGGTGTGTTTTTTTTAAAACCTATAAGACCAAAGCACAAGATGTGAGTTAATGAGTTACTTGACTGCCTTTCAGCTTGAAATGAAACCTTAAGGTATGCATATCTACACAGTTTAGTTATTTTACTCTCTAGCTTTTGCTCTTTACCATGCTAACCTTTATCAGTCTAAAAAATGATACTTTACTGAATTCGTACCTTTAATTTGTCACAGAATAATTTGTAACTGGTTTTTGAAGATAAGTGAAATTCAATATAAATAACAATTTGGATGGTGTGTCCAGTCTTATCAGAACGTAATGAAATAAACATGATGTATCCTGGCTAGTTAATAAAAGTGTCATTGAGTCTATCTAACTGCTTTTTATTCTATGTATCTATTATATATATCTGCCTTGCTTTTATTTTTTTTAATATATTTTATTGATTTTTTACAGCGAGGAAGGGAGAGGGATAGAGAGTTAGAAACATCGATGAGAGAGGAACATCGATCAGCTGCCTCCTGCACACCCCCCACTGGGGATATGCCTGCAACCAAGGTACATGCCCTTGACTGGAATCGAACCCGGGACCCTTCGGTCTACAGGCCGACACTCTATCCACTGAGCCAAACCGGTCAGGGCTGCCTTGCCTTTAAAGAAAGCATGCATTTCAAGTTTTTGTAGGAAATTACATTTGCATAATGAAAGAATTTTACAAAAAGAAACTTAAAATAGTAATAATATCTAATATTTATTAAGTGTTTTCTATATGCAGGACACCATTAAAGTACTTTCATGTATTAATGCATTTACTGTCCATGAAACCATAATTACTATTATTTCCCTTGTTTTGTAAATGAGGAAACCAGGGCCTAGAGATGTGCTGGGGCTAGAATTTGAAACCAGGAAGCTTGCCTCCAGATCCTACACTCTTACCTATTATTTTGTACCTCTATAGTATTTTTGCAATCTGTTAATAGGTAATAGACTAATTGTCTATTTAAAAAACTGTAGAACACTATTTCTTCTAGGTGATATTAAATATAGAATGAAGCATAGTTTTAATTGTTTGTATCATAGTAATTTTATGAAGATGGTTTGATTATCCTTTATCACTGCAAATTTTAAAACTATTATTACTCCCAACCTGCAAGTTTTAAAATGGTGCCATACTGTGTGTGCCTTCAAAAATTTTAATGGCAGCCTTAAATTATCTAATTTGAGGATAAAATAATAATGTTTATAACATTGTTTCCCCTTGCTCACTCTCTCCAACCCTTTCTATAATAATAACTTAGTTTCTTGTAAAATATTTGAATGTGTTACAGGTCCAGATTTTATTACCCTCTGACTAAAGAGGGGTATTTAATAGTGATGATTTTATTCTATGTATTAAGTGCATCAACAGAACTTAGGAATTTTTAGTATTCCTTTTCAGGCCCTATTGTGGTGCTTATGAATTATGTGGATGCTTAATAAACTTAAAACTTAATTTAAGTTAATTACAGAAATTTGTGGTGAACCATTAATGACTTTCGAGCAACCCCTACTATCTAAAACACCTCTGAGAATTAGGAAATAAGTAAAAATGACTCTAAATAGCAAAAATCCATAGAAAAACTCATATACTTTACTTTTAGAAGTATGTCAGCTCCTTGACACCTCTCAAGTGCATTTTTTAGTGGTTCCCAGCTGACAGTATTACTGAGTTAATTCAAGGTGAAATTAGGCTTAAGTAAATATGTATAGTGATGGCAGTGGAGCAAGAGAAAAGATAAACACTAAAATCCAATGAATTGCACTTAGAAATTGCCTCTGAGCCTACTTAATTTTTGGAATAGGTTGCTCTATACACTTTAATTTTCCTTAAGGATAAATTCAACATAGTGTCTCTGCCCTTAAAGGAACAGATTGAATTATAATGATGATCAGAAATTGAGTGTAAAACATTTGCAGAAACATGTGATTTGCAGTATTTTTAGTATATAAAGATCAGATTTTTAAGTTATCTTGGAATATTTGCTTATATAGAATATTTATACCTTTGGAAATGTTAATTAATTGGGGAATTCATGTTTTCTAATTTCATAGACCCTGGTTGAGACAAAGTAACTGTAAACCAATATTGTCATTTTAATTTATCCACATATTCTTTGCTTTTGTCAACTATGAGTTAGTATTTAAGAAAACAGCTTCTGAAGTCAGACTTATTTGAATCTCATTGTATTAGTTATGTGACTGTGGACAAAAATAACCTCTCTGAGCTTTAGTTTCCTCATCCTATATAATAAAAGGGTAAGATGCAAATTGACCCTGACAGCAGAACGACTGGGAATGACTGGTCACTATGACACACACTGACCACCAGGGGGCAGACACTCAGTGTAGGAGCTGCCCTCTGGTGGTCATTGCGCTCCCACAGGGGAGCTCTGCTCAGCCACAAGCAAGGCTGACAGCTGCCGGCACAGCGGTGGTAGCGGGAGCCTCTCCTGTCTCCTCAGCAGTGCTAAGGATGTGCGACTGCAGCTTCGGCCTGCTCCCTGCAGGCAAGTGGACATCCAGGGCTCCCAGGCTGCCAGAGGGATGTCTGACTGCCAGCTTAGGCCCGATCCCCCCGGGGACATCCCCTGAGGTGGACATCCCCCGAGGGGTCCCAGACTGCCAGAAGGCACAGACCAGGCTGAGGGACCCACCCGAGTGCACAAATTTTTGTGCACTGGGCCTCTAGTATATTCATAAATAGTTACTTAGCAGCTACTGTGCACCATGCACTATTTTAGGAGTGAGGGGATACATAGATGAACACGATGGTCAAAACAATCCCTGTCCTTATGGAATTTACATATGAATTGGGAGAGACTGACAGTAAATAACGGCATATTAATAGTACCTGTAGTAGAGTTTTTCAGGATCATGTGAGGTAATTAATGCACATAAAGTTTTCTATCTAATGTGGAATAAATGTGGGCATCTATCATGTTTAGTGTTTGATTCTTGACTTCACATGACTAGTCTTATTTGGCATAAAATTAAATTTATTAGGCATATTAGTCATCTCAAACATTAACTAGTAATACTTTATTATTGGTGATACTGAAAACATTAATTTTCTCTAATGTTGATGGGTAAAGAGGAGTAGAGAGAGATGACATTTAATCTCATCAATGTGTATACTTTGCTTTCCTTTACAACAGCCACCAAAAAAGACATCTAAAAAAGAAAAACCTAAACAGAAAGCCACTTCTAAAAGTAAAAAATCTGTAAAGAATGCTAATGTGAAAAAGGCAGATAGCAGCACCACCAAGAAGAATCAAAACAGTTCCAAAAAAGGTATGTTAGAAATTATACATATTCAGCAACTTTAAAGATATAACATACATGCTGTAACGTACTTTGTAAGTGTTTAGAAAATAGTTAAACTCAGAACTTTGGGGGGGGAAGTAGTACACCAGTTTTTTATCGTTTATAATTTTTCAAAATTGACATTTGTATGTTTTATAGGTAATTTATAGAGGTGATTTATATCTTTTTAAATCTAGGATCCCTTTGAGAATCTGATGACTGCTTATAGAATTTTTCCCAATATATGTTGAATGGTAATTTACTATGTAAGAAAAATTTTATTCACATGTAATGTCTTACTTTTAGAAAGTGAATCTGAGGATAGTTCAGATGATGAACCTTTAATTAAAAAACTGAAGAAACCTCCTACAGATGAAGAGTTAAAGGAAACAGTAAAGAAATTATTGGCCAGTGCTAACTTGGAGGAAGTTACAATGAAACAGATTTGCAAAAAGGTAATTGAACAGGTGCTTGGATATGTTTGCTTTTATTCGAAAAATTCTTTCACCCATTATTCAGTTCGAAGCCAGATTCTTATATGCATTCATTCATTCATTGAACACATACTATGGAACTACTACATGCCAGGCACTCTGTTTACAGGTCTGGGATAACCACATTAAATAAAGTAAGTCAAAGCCTCTGCTCTTTGGAGTTGTTTCTTAAATAACAGTAGAATGTACACAGTGAATAAAGTGCTACATTCCAAACTGCATAGGAAGCTATCTTTTCCTGATCTGGAAACTTTTTATTGATGCATCTTTAGATTGTTAGTTTTACAAAGCAAAATTCCATGGCCCGCCTGATTTTCAGTCAGTGTTACTATGATAAAGAGTTGTTATAGATTAGGTACTTAGCTCAGACTTCTGTGACATTCTGATACTTCTCAGGAAATAAAATGATCAAGTCTTGAATATGATTCCATATTCTACCTCAATATTGGGGAATTTTAGAATTTGGTTTCTTACAGTAAAATGAAATTGAAATTTTGAAATGTATCAATTGTGAAATATTCTATGCCTTCTAAAGTCATTTATCATTTTTTAATTTATTCGTTCAGTACTCACTGAGTCTCTACTACATATCAAGGCCTGGGATAAATGTTAGAGCTCGAGAAGACATTACTTTGCTTTAGGGAGATATTACTTTCAAGTCCAATGGAATTGAAAAACATCTGTTTTGGTAATTAGAGTACAACTAGAGGCCCAATGCACAAAATTCGTGCAAGGGGCTCGGCCCTCGCAGCTGCAACGGCTTCCCTCAGCCCTTGCAGCCCCGGCTTCCTCCGGAAGGTCGTTTGGCTGCCTGGTCTAATTAGCATATTACATTTTTATTATTATAGATGTTTGAGGGTTCTGTTGGAAGAGTGAAAAAGGTGCTACAGCACTATCCAACTTGGGATTGAGAGGGAGGGGGTTGTGGAAATCTGGAAAAGCACCTTGGAAGAGATCTTGGAGGATTAGCTGTCCCATACAGTTGAGGAACATTGACACATTCACAAAATGTGACAAATAATGACTGAAGAATAGTGATTAGTTTAATTTGTCTGAAGACTAGAGTTGGAAGTAAGTCACAGGTTAGAAAATACTAGTTTTTCAGTTCCTAAGTATGCCATGTTACAGAGTTTGGTTTTCTTCCTGGAACTAATAGGGAATTGGGAGGTTGGATAGGTTATTGAGAGCTATTTGGGAGGGTCGTAACTCAATCAGGTTTTATTTTTTAATAGTCATCCCAGACACATCAAGGACAGACTGGTGAAAATAACATGAGAGACAAGAAACCCAGTTCATGTCATAGTCAAAGTTACTGGGTTGGCACAATCCAAGTCAGATATCAATTAGCCTGGTCAAAAGTAGGATAAGAATTGGGTGCGTTAGGGAACAGAATAAAAGGTATACTTTCTGAGAAAAGATGAGTTTTGTTCTAGACATTTTAAGATGGGGGTGCTTAGAACATTAAAGTGAGAGAAATTCTGAACATTGTAGTTCTCCAAATTAGGAGAGAAACCTAGTCTAGGATATTGCTGCGAGTTAAAGCCAGAAATATAGATCAGCTGCCCACGGAAGAAGACGAAGGGTGAGAAACGCAAAGGACAGAGTCCTGGAGAGGTAATTTCCACATACAAGAAACTATAGAGTAGTAGTAGAGGCAAGGCCGGAGAGTGGTGCTATGAAAGCCAAGAGGAAACATTTTCAAGGGCGAGGAGTAGTGTCAGTTAAGAAAAAGGAGTCAGCTTACATGGGGCATTGGGTATGGAAAAGCAAACATGTCCTTCAAACAAACGAAAACATGCATAGCCTTCCCTAAACTAATGAGGAAGATAGAAATTAAAAGGGAATAATTTTGTTTATTAGCTTGACAAAATATTTATGAAAAATAAAAGTTTTCATGGTTGGCAAGGATAAAGGTAAACATTTTCTCATGCTTTAAGATGTAAACGCTTTGGAGAACAATTAGGTAATATCTTAAAATTTAAATTGCAAATACCCTTTAACCTAGCAATTCCATTTCTAGGTGTCTATCCTAAAGATATAGTCACACCTGCACAAAATGATTACAGTAATGTTCAACATGTCTGATACTGAAAAGTCAGAAACCACGTAAATGGTCTTCCATAGGGAAATTACTAAATTGGTAACCACATCCATATTTTTGGAATACTTTGTAGCAGTTGAAAAGAACATGGAAAAATTTTTCAGGTATTGTCAACGTTTTAAAACATAGAATACTATCCCATTTATCTAAATGCAGAAAGACTATATTGCCATTGTGTACATTTGTGTATAAACTCATTTTTCAAGGAAGATCTGGAAGAATACACAGCAAACTGATAACTGGTTTCCTCTGAGGAGAGGGGGGATGAGGGCAGAGTAGAGGGAAACTAGTTTTGTCCCTTTGAATGTTTGTTTTTTGAGTACATTCATGTAATTTTAAACAGGGATCATTACTATGGAGAGGTCAAGTGAGGAGGACTTGAGGGTTTTTTGGACTGGACAATTAGGAGATAATTGTTCACATAAGAGCAATTTAAATGGGCGGTAAATGAATAATGAGGAAAGTGAATGAATTTAAGCTTCTGTTTGAAGCAGCTTGCCTAAGGAGGGAAATAGATGAGGGAAGTGGATGCAAGTTAGTAAAATACTAAAGTCAGAGAAAGTGCAAGCATGTGTTAGGCTGCTGGGAATGAAGCAGCTGAAGACTCAGGAGAGGAGGGATGGCTGTCTGCAGAGGGACAGGAAATGGGGAGTTGAACCTAGACACGGATAAACTGGAGGGGAAGAGGTAAAAAAAATGGGAGAAAGTTGAAAAATTTGTAATACTACTTGGCTGAGAACAGGAATGTGGGACACTTGTGTAAGTGGATGAAATTGCCATTGACAGGAGGAATGAAAGGAACTGCTTAGAAATACGTGGGATTGCTGGGGAGGCTCTGACATTGAATACCATGGACTTAATAGTAAAACAGGATCAGTCTTCAAAGTGGTTACATGTTCCCACAGCAATCTTTTCTCTGGGCCTAACCATAGAAAAGTTGGTAGACCAGTTCAGGTTTGGAGGTTTGTAGAGAATGAACAAAAGACAGGAGTGTAAATGATTGACTGTATTTTCAGGGATTGGCAAACTAGCTTGTAGGCCAATTCTATCTTACTGTTTTTGTATTGTAACCCAGCCATGCCCATTCATTTAAGTATTATTGCCTATGGCAGCTTTCACGCTGCAATGACATAGCTCAGCAGTTCTCAACCTGTGGGTCACAACCCCTTTGGGGGTTGAACGACCCTTTCACAGGGGTCGCCAAAATACATCCTGCATATCAGATATTTACATTACGATTCATAACAGTAGCAAAAATACAGTTATGAAGCAGCAACGAAAATAATTTTATGGTTGGGGGTCACCACAACATGAGAAACTGTATTAGAAGGTCGCAGCATTAGGAAGGTTGAGAACCACTGACATAGTTGATGTGACAGAAAATGTATTGCTGGAAAAGCTGAAAAAATTTATGAAATGGTCCTTTAAAGAAAAGTGTGCTGACCTTGAACTACACCACAGGAGTGAAGCTGGCAGGGTGCATATGGAGTCAGGACTAGAAGTCATTGTAAAGTCAAGCAGCAGGTATCCTATATAATAAAAGGCCAGTGACCATAACAGTGTAATAACCAGAAGGACCGATTGACCAGTCGCTATGAGGTGCATTGACCACCTCTCGGTCCCTCCCCGCTGGCCCGCAGGCTCTGATCGCCTGATGGCAAATGGGTAACGGGGTTGGGCAGCGGCGGGGCATGACTGGGGACTGGCCAGTGGGCAGAAAATGGCCCTGATCACAGGCTAGGCCTAGGGACCCTACCCGCACACGATTTCGTGCACTGGGCCTCTAGTCAGGTTGTTAAAAGGGAAATTTAGAGTAAGATTTTAGGAGTAGAGGACTCCTAAGACCCGCCGGGTCTGAGTGATTCAGCTTTGAGGAGGGGATTGCACAATGAGTAAAGTACACTAGGGTTCAAGTTGAATTATAAGTAATTGGATGATATAACAAAAGAAAATGAGAATATCTCTGAAGAATATCTGACCTGCCAAAATAAAGAATTCAGTTCTACCTAGATGTTTTCCTTGCCTATGTTTATTGTTAATGCAACTGCTATTTCCAGTTTAAAACAGAGTCCTTGCATGCTACTTTATTTTTTCTATACAGAGTATTATTAAAACTCATTTGCAAGGGAATTCTCTAGTGAACCAGAGTACTATTAGAACATACATGCAGCTATTTATATATACATTTCATTTTTGTCCAAAGATAGAGCATTATTGGATTTTTAACATAGTTTTTCCTTTTCACTACAGGTATATGAAAATTACCCTGCTTATGATTTAACTGAAAGAAAAGGTTTCATAAAAACAACTGTTAAAGAGGTAAATATATTCACAGTTTCTAACTTTGATCATTTGGGACATAAGAGACAAAGAAATGTATATCAGAATTGCATATTTTTCAAACTATCTGACTCAATAACACATTTGATCCTCAAATTGCCTCAAAATAGATGGGGAAAGATATTTCTTTTTATTCCCATTTTAGAGCTTAAAAAATAAAGCCTGCACATTAGTGACAACACCTGACCTTGGATGAGAACGATACAGGTTCTGTCTACTGGGCATCTCAGAGCACTCACACAACTACTTGAGCACATGTTTCTGTCCACCAGTCAAAGGCAGGAGAAAACCAACAATAGCTATAGTTTATATGGATCCCAACTGATTTCCCAAGGTCACAATAGTAAAATAAAGTTTAAAAATGAAATAAAGTTTTATGCCTCATGTATACCTAATATTGTATGTTTGGTATGGGAAAATAATGTTTCTCTTTTCATTACAGCTAATTTCTTGAGATAGAGGACAGAGACAGATGGCTTGTTCCATGGATTTAAAGATTTCATTTATACCATTATACCAGCAAAGAGAATGTATTTCCTTTTCTAAATCCTTGCAAGCATTGTGTTGGTAGAATTTACTGCTGACTTTTTTATCTTGGGTGTTAACGTAAATTTGCATTTGCCATTTTTTAAATATAAAGAGCTAATTTCTTGAGATAGAGGACAGAGACAGATGGCTTGTTCCATGGATTTAAAGATTTCATTTATACCATTATACCAGCAAAGAGAATGTATTTCCTTTTCTAAATCCTTGCAAGCATTGTGTTGGTAGAATTTACTGCTGACTTTTTTATCTTGGGTGTTAACGTAAATTTGCATTTGCCATTTTTTAAATTGCATTTCTATGCAGTTTTTAGTTTAAAATTTTGCATGGCAGTAATTGTTCCTTGCTTTTATAGTTGCATTTTGTACATTTTGGATTTCTTTATATAAGGTCATAGATTCTTAAACTGTTATAGTTTTTAGTGCAGTTAATATTAGCTTAAGACATTTTTAATTGACTAGGACAGAAACTATTATAACTGGCATTTATACATGCAGAAACCAATGCAGTATTTAGTATATGACATATTTTGAATACAGCACATTTGTCGGTGTAAAAACTCAATGGCAGTGTGTTCATCATATTAAGAATGTACAAGCTTTAGCTGTCCAGATGACTAAATTGGAACTTTTCTCCTGCATGTATAGATATGTCAATTTGTCAGCATGATGAAAGTGACAGATGTTATTTTTGTATTTTCAAAAACAAATTGGTTGTATATAGTTTTTTTATTTCTTTTGTGAGATCAATTTTTAAACCCATATAGATAGGTATCTTTACCGTTATAAACTCAAATGTCAGTGTTCAGCCAGATGGTAGTACAGAGCAGTGGAAGTCAGAATTCAGTAAAGAAAACACTGAAGGACACGAACAGATAGTTCTCTACTTTGAAAGTGTCATCGATTTGTAGTTTTAGTTTCAATTCTGCAACCATTGTCTGTAGACACATTTTCTATTAAGGATAGACCAAATCAACAGAACTTCAAAAATTTAGGGAAAATTGGGATTAAGTCCAAGAACATTTGGCTTATAATAAATGACTGATTTTTTATTAACTGCTTTTGCCCATAAAAAATGCTGATATTTACAGGAAACCAGGACCTTTATAATTATGACAAAAAGTACAAGGTGTAATGCCAGAATTGTGTAGGCAGTAGTATCTCTGACAAAGTATTTCTCAAAAATGGTAAGACTTATTTTTAACATTAAAGAAATTTAATGTGTCTGTAGTATTAGAACTATTGGGTTTTAAATTTTGCCTAATCAGGATTCTAGGTGATTCAACATATGGGCCACCCCTGAATGAAACTAATTTGTCTTTTAAATTGACTGTTTTAATCAGTTTATTAATTAATTTCTGAATTTTAAAACATGCTGCTTGAGAGAATTAGGCCTTTTGATAAACCAGTTGAGTATTTAAAATAAAAATATCTTTGCATCATGGAACAGAAATATGTAAACATCTATTGTTAACAGGTGTTTTCACAATTTTGATTTGTTTCTTGATAAAGTTGTTAAGATGTTAGGAAAAGATACACTTAATAAACGAATGAAATAAACTAAGTCCTACGAATTGGCCTTTGATTTTAAATATAATTTGTTCCTAAAAGCCTAAGCTACCATCACGACCGAACAGGCTGTGTGGGGTGACCAGGCTGGCAGGGGGGTTAGTGAGGGATGACCAAACCACTGAGCAGCAGGCTGCAAAATGGTGGCGCCCACACCCTCAAAGATCGCGGCGCCCACAGCCACAAGATGGCCAGCAGGGGAGGGTAGTTAGGGGTGACCAGGCTGGCAGGAGGGTGCAGGCTGGGCTGAGAGACAAACCTCACCCCCCACCCCCCCCCCCCCCCGTGCATGAATTTTGTGCACCAGCTCTCTAGTTGTCAATAAAAGTAATGAACAATGATTTTGTCTCTCACATTTGATAACTTAGAGGTTTTTATAGCATTTACCCACT
Source organism: Myotis davidii (assembly GCF_000327345.1). NCBI lineage: Eukaryota > Metazoa > Chordata > Mammalia > Chiroptera > Vespertilionidae > Myotis > Myotis davidii. Next base: position 6,107,941 of record NW_006286140.1, read on the forward strand.
ATATGAGAATTTCAGAACATGGGTGTTTAAATGGACTTAGCCCTGGAGGCAAGTAATGAGGATTTTAAAAAGTATATACATTTACCATACTTAATATTAAGTAGGTTTTTCCTTTGTAGCACAAGTTTAAGCGCCTAGAGACTAAAGTAATAATTTACTGTGAGACATTTCAAATGTAAAATATTTTGCATTTATCACTTAAATTATAGCCTATGTAATTTAGAGTGTTGTGCAGTGATTAACTAAGTACACTACAAAGAAATCACCTGGGAAAACCAGAAATGATTTACAAAAGTAAGTTGATCGCCCTAACTGGTTTGGCTCAGTGGATAGAGCGTCAGCCTGCGGACTGAAAGGTCCCAGGTACGATTCTGGTCAAGGGCATGTACCTTGCTTGCGGGCACATCCCCAGTGGGGGGTGTGCGGGAGGCGGCTGATCGATGTTTCTAACTCTCTATCCCTCTCCCTTCCTCTCTGTAAAAAATCAATAAAATATATTTTTAAAAAAAGTAAGTTGATCAAGGTTAATAGTTGTTTACTTTATGACCATTTAATTGAAGGGATATAGAGTAATACCTATGATCTAAAAGGTCTAAACAGGGTTTGGAGGTGAAGGGATTGAGTTGGTGGGTGTAAAGTTCGGGATGAAAATGTAACTATTTAATAAAGTGTGTTTTCATTACTACAATGCAAAGTGTATTTGAAAAAGTCTAGTTTTTATTAGTTTTACACAACAAGCTGTTCACAATCTGCAGTTAAAACATATTCACAGCTACTCAATTACAAAATCTTCAGAACAATGAAAAACATTCAGAGTAACTCAAGAATTTAAAGGAAAGTACCTTAAAGAACAAAACGTCAGATGTAGACACCTGAGACAAGAAATGAGGATTTTTTTTATATACATTTACCATACTTTATTACGTAGGTTTTTCCTTTATAGCACAAGTTTAAGTGCCCAGAGACTAAAGTAATAATTTACTGTGAACCATTTCAAACGTAAAATATTTTGCATTTATCACTTAACACATGCTATTCTTTAAATGTTTAACTTTAAAGCAGAACACTCCCCAAATGGTACCGAGTCTCATCAGATAAATATCAACATTTCCCTGTGTTAACATAGAAACTAATATCCTTTATTTTTCTTTGAATTGTATCATACTTTGATGGGAGTGGAAGTGTGTCTGAGTTCACCAAAGATACCATACATTCTTTGCATATGATACTTTGTATTTATAAGATGACTCTAAATTTTAAAAATACCTAATATTTTGAAAAGTGGCTTTAAATTTGAGTCCTTTTTTTTAAAGCAGACCAATATAATTGAAAAACCTGTTCAGAGACTTTAAAACTAAAGAACTTGTTATCCATGATTTTACCTGTAAACTGAAATTTCTTGGCAAGTTAAGCATCCTTTAGACCCTGAAACCAATGTCTATTTTTAATGACATTTTTTTTGGTCATGAGTGAAAAAAGGAGAAAGGAAGTATTTGCCATGTTCTCAGGCTCTTACAATATGGCTTATAAAATATGTAATATTTACCAGGACTTCACATTTTCCTGCAGTTTTCCAGTGGACCTGCCTATGGAATACTGAAAACATAATTCTATAAAAAAGACAGTGTGAAGAGGCTATTATTCTGACAAGATATTTTTGCTAGTAGTTGCCAAAATTAAGGCTATTTAAAGTGTGCCATCTGCCCAAACTTGGCTCAAAGAAAAATAGCCCTATAGTTAATGTCTAGTATGAAGACCACACTATCTCTACCCCATTTTCAATGGTACAAACCTGGTACTGCTTAAGAATGGAAAATTTTGCTCTTTTGCCAATGAGTGCACAAATCTAAAATCTTTATCACAAAAGATACCTGAATTTAAATTTCTTTTGAAAACCCAATGGGAAGTATAATATAAAGTAGTCTAGAAGCTTCATTACTTTTGAAGAGTTTGTGCTGTATCCAAAAAGGAAAGATTTCTATCTAAATTTTAACTGAAAGCTCAATATTGGAGCTATACAAAAATCTTAAGGCTCATTGGCAAAGGTAGTGATAAGTTGTCATAGAAGAAAAATACATGGCTCTATTTTTTTTTAATGATTTCTGCTTGATTTCTAAATTTGTGAAAACTGATCAGCTAAACAAAAAGTCAAATTTAAGGGACTCTCCAACCATGGAAGAATCATATCCAAAGAATGAAAGCAGATAAAAGAGGTCTTAATTTAAGTTTATATTCTACCTTTTTCTGAAATCCAGAAGATTTAGCATTAGACTTGTGGAAAATGTAATAAAATATAAGTGCTTATAAATTGGTTCTTAGGGCTAATGCTTTCAGAGTGGTGACATGGGTTTACATTATCAAACCACCTTAGAAACATTTTTAGTTTTGTTATCCAGAGAGGTTTTTGTTTGATTTTATGAAAGTGAGGTTAACGTGTTTCAAACTTTCCCATTTGAGGTACAGAAGAAAGCTGGGTCCAGACAAAATCCATTTAAAATGCCGCAATCTTGCTTGCTTCTCGAACACCACTCAAATATGCCCCTGTAACCGTTTGTGGAAAATGTCTGTTTGTTGCCTGTAAAAAATAATTGCATAATTTGAGGTCACGTATAAAGAATTCAGATGATAATCAAGTGATACAAGCTTATGCCTTCTGATCTTCTTAAAATAAAGACTAGTGCCACTCCTGTGTGCTGATGCTAACAGTACTCACCCATCTAGCACTTGACTTTTCTGGTGATCTTCCATGCCTTACCAAATGCATCCATTCTACAATGTATTCGGCCCTCCTGTGAAGTACTATCTGGCATTCAATAAGGTACTTACATATGCCAAGTACTGGAATTAAGTACAGTGAATAAGATACAGTGCTTCTCATCAGACAAGTAATCTAGCTCTTACATCAGCAATAAATGAAATAAGCACAGAAATTGAATCACACTTAATCCACAGTTGATATTTTGCTAGATTGGTGGAACAAAAGGATGGAGTTGAGGTACTCAAAGGACCAGTAAAACAGGAAGGGAAAAGTCAAAAGGTTGAGGGGCTGTCAATGGGACAACCTCACTTTCAAGGAGTTTGTAGTGGGAACAATAAGCAAACCTAGAACAGGAAAGTAGGCCTGGATAATGGCTACTTCCCCATAGAGTGAAATAGAGTGAGCAGGTCTTGAAGAGTGGATACAAAACAGATGAAGTTCGTGTGAACAACTTTAGGTTCCATGTCACCCAAATTGGCTGGGGTGAAAGAGATGTGACATGGAACCTAGAAGTGACAAAAACTCCAATAAATGGGTCACATCAGCAGAAAATTACTAGGGAGGAGAGAGTGACTGACAGAAACCAGAAAGAAATGGGTTTTATAGAAAGTACCTAGCAAAGGAAAGCAAAAAAGGTTCTACGTCCTGCTCATTAGGGCACATGAGCATAATAGGGCCATCACCTGGAAGCAGCTGACAGTGTAGCCAGGTATGCAGCTGTTACACCCTGTTCCTACAAAGTTGGCTCTTCACAGGCCAAGGACTAGACAAAGATCACTGGTTTCTAAATGATGGTCTTTTGTGATCATTTAAAAATCAGAAAAAGTAAAAATACTAACTCTATTGTAGATAAAGCTAGAGATCTTGATAATTCCAAACTATAACATACAAAGAATGAAACCAGATAAAAGAGTGCTGAGAAGTCCCTTTGCCAAGTTTGGGGGGTAGGAGAGGATGAAGTGATAACAAAAGCAAGCCAATTCACCCGAAAGAATCCTTAAAAAGTCTCAGCCACTGAGAGCACCAGGAACCATGGAGGCAGAGAGGTTGGGCATAAGTGAAAATGGAATTAAATGCTATGAAGAGCATTCTGGCCCCTCCCCAGGTTTCCCATTGCCACCTGCTATACCCCACACCCCCCAGGGTATCAGAGAGAGGGCAGAGGTAAGGTGCCAAACAAAAGGGGGATTAAGTGAAGTCTTCATGACTAAGGCTTCAGGCTCTCAGAATGCCAGGAGCTCAGCTTTCACCTACATGTTCCCACAGAAAAGCTATAGATACTGATTTGGGGATTCAGCCCCAGTTGATGAGCTTTGCTAGAGCTTTCGATTGTGTTTTTTTTTAAATGACTCAAAGCCCTGGCCAGTGGAGCTCAGTTGGGTGTTGTCCTGTGTACCAAAAGGTTGTCAGTTCAATTCCAAGGCACATACCAGGTTTGCAGGCTCAGTACCTGGTAGTGGGCATGCAGGAGGCAGCCAGTTGATGTTTTGCTTTCACGTCGATGATTCTCCTCCCTCTCTCTCTAAAATCAACAAAAAATATTTTTTAAATATATTTTATTGATTTTTTTACAGAGAGGAAGGGAGAGAGATAGTCAGAAACATCGATGAGAGAGAAACATCGATCAGCCGCCCAGTGGGGGATGTGCAGGTACATGCCCTTGACCGGAATCGAACCTGGGACCTTTTAGTCTGCAGGCCGACGCTCTATCCACTGAGCCAAACCGGTTTCGGCACCAAAAAATATTTTTTAAAAATAAAATGCCTCACTGAAATCTGAGCAAGGAATGGCTATTTGGACATGTGGGAGGCACCAGCTAAAGGAGATAAGAAGGAACTCGGAGGAGTCATGCAAGGAACAAGTTAGAAGAAACTACCACAAAGGAATAATCTGAGAACAAAAAGTGCTCATAGATGCCAAAATTTTAAGTGTAAAGACTGGATGACAAATATCCCCATCACAAAAGTAAAATAAAAAGACAGATGAATAATAGCAAAGAAAATAAACATAGGAGTTCTAATATATGTAACAGAAGGTCAGAAATAAAGAAAATAATCAAAAGTAAAATCTAGGGCTGAAGGACATGAGTTTCTAGATGCAAGGAGCCCAAAAAATGCATAGAAAGGACTGGAAATCAGAACAGCAGATAATTTCTCAGCAGAAGTAAAACAAGAAAGATCGCTCACATTAGGATAGTTGTCAAAAAAACGAAGTGGTATTGAGGATGTGCAGAAACTTGAACTCCTGTGCCCTGTTGGTGCGAGTGTAAAACAGTTGCTGTGGAAAACTACAGTGGTTCTAAAACTTAAAAATAGAATTAGTATATGATCCAGCAATGAATGCCTCTTCTGGGTAAATATCCAAAAGAACTGAAAGGTTCTTTTTTTTAGAACTGAAAGGTTGTTGAAGATATATCTGTATACCATGTTCACAGCAGCATTGTTCATAAGAGAATTTTTTTAAAAAAAGGTGGAAGAAACTCAAATGTGCATGACAGATTAATGGGAAAAAAATGTGATATGTACATATAATGGAATATTATTTAGTCTTAAAAAGGGCATTCTGACACATGCTACAACACAGATGAACCTTAAGGACATTATGCTAAGTGAAATAAGCCAGTCACAAAAGGACAAATACTGTATGATTCCACTTATATGGTGATGTTCCTTGAAAAAATCCATAAAGCAGAAGGTGGTAGCTGCCAGGGGTTGGGGTGAGGGGCGTTGTTTAATGGGGACAGAGTTTCAGTTTTGCAGGATGAAGAAGTTCTGGATATGGATGGTGGTAAGGGTTGTATAGCAATGTGAATGTATTTAATGTCATTTAACCGTACTCTTAGTTAACTTGGTTATGTGTAGTTTATTATAGTTTTAAAAATCGACACTAATAAAAGAGAAACATGGTAATTGGCGTAAGACCGCTACCCTTCCCATTGGCTAATAAGTGAGATATGCAAATTAACTGGCAGCCAAGATGGCGGCCGGCAGCCAGGCAGCTGATGCGAACAGGGAGGCTTGCTTGCTTCAGTGACGGAGGACTCCAACGTTCCCCGCCTGACTTGCGGCCTCTCAGCTGCAACTCTAAGCAACTATGTTGCGAATAAAGAAGCTAAAAAAAAACCCAGAAACCTGCTTTACTCAGA
>NW_006286140.1:6114125-6138468 GCF_000327345.1 Myotis davidii
GACAGGGTGCAGCCCCCCACCTGCCCCCCCGACCCCCCGCCACGGGCGCTGCTCTCTGTGTGACAGGGGTAGCGCTGCAACCTCCCCATAGACCCTGCCTTGAGTGTGACAGCCGATGGTGCCCCAACCCCCCAATCGGCCCTACCCTGAGCGTGAATGAGGGTGGCATCCCAACCTCCCGATCCGCCCTGCTCTGTGCATGACAGGGGGCGGCGCCCCAACTCCCCAATCGGCCCTGCCCTGAGCCCGACCAGGGGCTGCACCTAGGGATTGGGCCTGCCCTCTGCCACCCAGGAGCAGGCCCAAGCCAGCAGGTCGTTATCTCCCGAGGGGTCCCAGACTGCGAGAGGGCAAAGGCCGGGCTGAGGGACCCCCCCCTTCCCCCGAGTGCACAAATTTTTGTGCACCGGGCCTCTAGTCAATATATAAAAAGAGAGGGGTCTAGAAAACTAAAACCCCCAGCCCTGGAAAGTGGTCAGGAGGAGATATTCCCGGGAGGACAGCTCTGCAGAGGTCCTAGAGATCAACCAGCACAGATGGGAGCAGAGGGATGAGGATGCCAGGAACAGGGTTTTTTAATAAAAGGGCTAACAACTAGCTCATAGAGATTCAACTGTGATTTAGAGATGACTGAAGGGTGGGAGGCTAGGATTAGGGGCTTCTAGTCAAAATGGTAGTGTAGGTAAATGTATCCTCCCACAAACACATCAAAATTACTTGTAAATTACAGAACAACCATCATTAAGAACCACCTGAAATCTAACTGAACAGAATTCCTACAACAAACGATATAAAAAAAGCTACATGAAGATTGGCAGGAGGGGAGAAAATGCAAATGGTTTGGTCCTGTACCCATGTGTGGCAGCTAAAAATCGGGAAGAATATCCTGGCTTTGGAAGTACCCCCCACTCTCCCCAGGAGCAAGTGGTCCCAACCCCACACCCAGCCCAGGGTTCCAGTGCCAGGAAGAGAAGTCCCCATTGGCAGTAAAAACCAATGGGGACTGTGGCTGAGTGAGAGAGAGGCTGCTGGAGTACCAGGCAGTTCCTCTTAAAGGACCCAGGCATAGACTTAGTCAGACTCATTTCCTCTGAGCTCCAGCACTAGGGCAGCAGCTTGAAAAGCACCAGACAAAAGGGAGGAACTGAATTGTTTGGCATTAGGGCGAGAACTGAAGGGGCATCTTTCTCCCCAACAGAAGTGCTGGCAGAGGCAAGAGTTCCTTGTCTGAGCCCTCCCCTGATACCTGGCAGACAGGCGCCATATCTGAGTCTACATCAACCTGGCTCACACTGTTGGCCCTGCCCTGGTGATTCCCTGAGATCCTAGCCCACCCAAGCTGTTTCCAGTGGCTTTTCTGTACAAATTGCTGTCTTGACTCATACTTCAGATTTTCCTACAATTTCTCAAACTAGCAGCATCTGGCCTTGGTGTGCCCAGTACTTCTTGTTTAGTGGCCCCAGGCCCAGCACACTAGCAGCAGCCAGCCTTGGTTAGTAGCTTGACCTCACCTGGACACCTCCAAGCCCAGCACAAGTGGCAGCAATTTTCTGATCATTTAGTATCTTATGCTGGAGGCCCCAGCAGAATACAAGAGGCAGCTGACCTAGGCTTGCACCTCCAGGGAGGCCCCAGAGCCACTGCGCCTGGTGGACAACTTTGGACCATGTTGAAGCACCACCCAAACACATATGTAATACTTTCAAACAATAAAAATAAATTTAAAAAAACAACAGTAAAATGCAAGAGGTTAAAGACAAAGAGAATCTTAAAAACAACAGGAGAAAAACAGTTACCTACAAGGGAGCACCCATAGACTGTCAGCTGATTTCTCAACAGAAACTTTGCAGGCCAGAAGGGAGTGGCAAGAAATATTCAAAGTGATGAAAAGAAGGATCTACAACCAAGATGACTCTACCCAGCAAAGCTATCATTTAGAATCAAAGGACATATAAAAAGAGCTTTCCAGACAAGAAAAAGCTAAAGGAGTTCATCACCACCAAACCAGTATTACATGCAATGTTCAAGGGTCTTCTTTAAGAAGTAGAAGGAAAAAGATTAAAAATATGAATAATAAATACACATCTATCAACAATTGAATCTAATAAAATAAGCAAGCAGAACAGAAACAGACTCATAGTTAACATTTTGATGGTTGCCAGATGGGAGGGGGGTTGGGAATGGCTGAGAAAGGTGAAGGGATTAAGAAGTACAAATTGGTAGTTACAGAACAGTCATGGGAATGTAAACTACAGCATAGGGAATATAGTCAATAATATTCTGGTAACTGTGTATGGTATCAAATGGGTTGGAAATGTATCAGAATCATTTAGTAAGTTATGTAATATCTAATCCTGGTATATATACCGGTAACTAACATATATAATGTCAACCATAATTGAAAAATAAAAAATATTTAAAGTTAAAAAAATTAAGCTAATGAAAAAAAGGGCTTATATTGACTGTAAGAATGGAATCAATGAACACCCTGACTTGGCAATAAACAACATTTACCTAGGCACATCACGTAAATATTAAATGGGCTAAATCTTTTAACCTGACAGAAAGTCAGTAGATAATGTCTAACTTGTTAAATCAGGAGACAATATAAATATTTTAAAACATAAAATAAATTCCAGAAGACATAACAGAAAGAGTTAAAAATTGCCCTGGGATTTTGAGGATGTTGAGAGGACATTTGTTGTTTGTCATCATAAGACTTGACAGTATTTGACACAGGTTTTAAACTCTGGACAAATATCACTTTAATTAGAAGAGTAATCAAAATAAAAGTAATTGGGTTCAGGATCATGATACACACCTCGCCAGCAAAGAAGATGGTTCCTTGTATTTCTTCAGCAATGATGTCGTAGGCTTCACCGCTCCCACCTGTCTTTACAAAACTGTATGCCATCTGGATCCAGGGGTCTGTGCTCCACCGAGTGACAAAATACTTTGTGGGATCTGGGACTTCCTGGGTTGATGTGAAGCAATCATAAAATGGGATCAAGAAGTGAGTTGGACATGGTGCAACACAAGCATAAACTTACAGTCGCCCCTCCCATTAGAAGCTGAGCTCTTTGTAGCCATTCTGAAACAGCCATTCTCAGTATGTTCCCTGTATCTCAGTATGTTCTCAGTATGTTCCATTATGACTTTCCCTGTATCTGTGCACCATTCTCTACCTCTTGCCTCAGCTCTGCAACCTACCCCCACTTGCGTCTCCTCACTCTTCACTTTATCCTTCTGCCAGACACACATTCCCTCCACCTACCGGGGGCCATCACCACTGACGAAGAGTCTGGGCATTCCCTTCCCACTGCCTGGCCTGTGCTACAGAGATGGAAGGACAGGGGCCTCTGGCTCAGAGTAGGAAAGGGAAGACTGGAGTTCTAGGACCTCAGGGTGAAATTCTCAACTGGCTCCTCCACAGACGGCTCTCCAAGGATCTGTTTCACACTCGCTAAGTTTCAAATCATTGTGTAGGCTGACCTCTGACAAGCACCACCATGAAAAAGATTTATATAGACACAATGTCCTCAGATCTGAATAAGTACCTTGAAAACAAATTTTTGGACAAAGACACACAGCTAGCAACTACTGTGAAATATAATCACACCATGCAAAACAAGTAACACCCTGGTGCCTCTCTTTCCTAATTTATGTAAGTTCTGAGTGATTTCACTTCTTTTGTCTTCTGTTCCTTTATATGAAAAAAACACAAGCCATTTATAAATCTCCAGAGACTGAGATTTAGTAAAGTGGCAAATAAAAACTATCTTGAGCTCCTGCGAGAGAAGACAGAAAGTAGACTAGCTACACATGTGGGGTGCAAGAAAATTTTGGACAATGTCCCTTTAAAAGGACAGTTGTTGCCAAAGCCCACTAGGGTTTGGGTAAATGCAGAATCTGTGGGAAATTCTGAGCCTTTTACATCCTTAGGAAAGAAAGGGGGTGTGCATGATGTGTGGGAAAAGGGAAGGAAGACAATAGTGTAAGAGGGATTGGGTCCTGTTATGGGCTACATTTGTGTCTCCTAAAATCCATATGTTGAAACCCTAATCCCCGCTACTTTATAATGTGACTGTACTTGAGAAAGAGCCTTTAATTGATGTCATGAGAAGTTAAAATTGGGTCGTTGGGGTAGACCTTAATCCAGCATGACTGGTGTTCTCTTAAGAACAGATCAGGACACAGACAACAAAGAGAGGCAGCCATGTGAGGTCACAGCAAGAAAGCAGCCATCTGTCAGTCACAGAGAGAAGCCTCAAGGAAACCAAACCTGACAGCACCTTGATCTTGGGCATCTAGCTGCCAGAATGGTCAGAAAATAAACTTCTATTGTTTCAGCCACCAGGCTGTGGTATTTTGTCATGGTAGCCCTAGCACACTAATGCAGGAAAACTTGGGTGGAAGTTGGATTATGGAAGAGAGAATAATGGGGCCCACTGCCTTGATTCCTTTCACTTGGTAGCGATGGCTTGCTCTGGCTCCACCGCTCTGGGGAGCAGGGGTCTCTGACCTGCTCCTTGAACAGCTCCCGGAGCGTGGCCATGCACTGCTGCAGCACCTGCTTGTCGTCCAGGTTCCTCAGGGAGGCCACCGCCTCCCCAGCAATCACTGACATCAACACGCTGTGTTTCTTCTGGACACACGAAAGGGAAAAGCAGTTTACACCTTTTGCTTTGGTAAAATGCACAGTTCTAAAGAAATGACGTCACTCTCACACATTAAATTTAATTATTTCTTTCTGTCCCCTATCCCTTCAGTCACCAGTGTTTTCCTCACAAACACTCGTTATTCACCTATGCATTTTTTATCGTTCCCTGCTGAAGAGACTCAAGAAGCAGTGTAAGTATCAAATACAGGGTTCTCTTGGCTTTTCCTTTATACCAACTTGTTTTAGACGAAGTGGAAGAAGGCTGTGTAGGAAAGGCTATGGATAAGGTAATGGAAAGAACTTTCCCAAATGGTAAAGAAAATTTGCCCTGGGCTCCCATGCGAAACCCTTTAAGATGTTTCTTGGAATGGAGACAGAAAAGAAACAACTGGGATTCTTTTGCCTGACATCAGCACTACCGTACCTTTCACGTGGTGGGTATGCCCTCCCCTTTGTGTTCCCCACCAATCATATCTACTGGCACCGAGACCTGCCTTCACCTGGGCCAATCACATCTCACCCTTCACAGCACCACAGGGGGACCTGTGGAGAACGCTCTTCAAGTGCCCCTCATTACAGTGCTGTTGTGGCCTCTCCCTGAGGAGTTCCCCATCAGCCTGAAATAACAGTTTCCACAAGTGACTAATTCATTTTGCAGGCAGTAACTTTCGTACTTCGAGACAATATGGCAGATATTGGGGCTCCTATCCTACAGGAAAACGTCCCAGTCCAAGTATCCTCCCAGAATATAAACAAATACCCAGAGTATCCACAATGTCATTAGCTTCTGAGCTTGAGATGTAAATACTTACCACAGCAAATTTTAAACTGTGATAAGGGAATTCAAACCACACTTCACCAATAACTTTACCTGGGGATCCATGTCATAGAATACAGCAAAAAGCCCTCGCTTGCTGGCACTAGGAGGCACGTGCCCGAAAAAGTCCGCCCCTTGAACTTTACTGTCCCAAAATCGGTAAGGAAATTGCAAGGCAATCTGGAAAGTGAGCGAGAGGAAGATGGCTAAGTGTTTCTTGAACCAAAAGTACAGCAATCTCTAAGAAGTAACCTATGGCTCCTAACGAACACTACGTTCAAAAAACCCTCACTACTCCCTTTCATTCTCCCACCCCCTTTCTTCTTTCCATGGGCATCTGGCCTTTTATGTCCCAAAGCCTCTAGGCTACAGTAAAACGCAAAGCACCCCAAGACGTGGCCTTGAGGCTTATGTCTGTAAGATACATTCTGACTCCTCACAGGTCTGCAGTACCTGCTGCAGCACTGGCAGATTCTACTGAAAGATTTTAAAGGCAGAGGGGAAAAACATTCTCCTCACGGGGGCTAATTAATGGAGGGCAAACGTGGAAAGCAGAAAAAACTGTTTACTTATATACCAAGTTCGAATTATGAATAACAAGCTTCATCCTCCTGAAGTTAAAATTCACAGACCTCAGCCAACTCTCCTTATGTTTTCATAATGCCCTTTTGTATTCTGCAGGAACAATTATTCAAGTGAAAAGGAAAGCTTCAAATTTTACTTAGATTCAAAAATGAGCCACTACTTCTCAGTATCAGAAGCGAAGGAACTCCTGTCATCTGACATTAATCTCTCTGGCTCTGGGGCTGAAGTAACCACCTTTTCAATGATGCCTGCGCCTAAGCTGTTGATGGCCTTCACCTTCTTGTCTGACAGCGGCGGGTTAAACTGAAGGGCGCCTTTCTGCAGCAAGGCCAGTGGGACAGTGACTAACGCCTGTGGGGAATAATTAACAGTTAACACGCATGCAGTAACTGGACCTCTTACCACTACAACTCAGTGGGTGCACTTCCAGGGAAATTCAGAACATTCCTCTCTACTGCCAGGCATGAGATAGTCAACATCCCAGGTTGTTATACTCGTAAGACCAAGGGCTGCCATGGACGCTCGCAGGTTGTTCACCACACAAGGGTGCACGGCTGAGCAGACGTGGCACCCACACGGAGGAACTTGCAGAAAGGACTTGATGATTTACAATAACCCCAGGTTCAGAAGAGTCAACAGATCCCAACCCTGAGTAGCAGTGCTGCAAGAATGGACCTAATGTGGAATGAGGAGAACTAGACCAGTGTGTCATTCCTGACACTTTCTCATGTGTGGCCAAGGTAATACCTGCCCTCCTAACCTCAACAGACTGGGGTCATGCTTCAAACAAAACCCCTTACAATATACATCAATAATATGCTTCATAAATGGTAAAGCACATCGCAAACACTAGGGATTATTATAATCATGTAAAACCACATGAAATTTTTTTAAAGGAGGAAGCAATTTATTGCAGGGTCTCAAATGGCATACAGAAGTGAAGTAAAAGCCAGACTATACCTTCCAAATCATACAGGTGCATCCGTGTGACCGAACCATTTCTTATTGAGAGCCTCAGCTGCAAAGGAGTCTGGGAAACGGTGTGTGTGTGTGTGTGTGTGTGTGTGTATGTGTGTGTCACTCGCTTACTTTCCATCATCTACAGTGCAAGATAACAGGAGATGGGAGTGGAATGAAGCTGAACGCCAAGCACTATATCTACCATGGCCTTCATCAAAGATTTAGTGTATTTGGCTTGAACCCCAAACTCCACAGGAAATTCAGGGTTCTTCCTGGGATTTTGTCACTGTTTTCTGCCACAAGAAAATCAGAAAATCTTAAAATAAAAAAACATGTACTCTATCCTTAACCTCTTTATAGAAAATAGCTACCATGTAACCAAAATATAAAAGCATAACTACTCTTCTGGATATATAAATAAAATTACAAGAATATAAGGTCTGGAGGTTTTCTTAACGAAAAAGCTTTCAAAAGCACAGAAACGTGGGTAAACCAATAGGCACAAGATATGAACATACCCTGGTAAAGAATAAAGCTAGACAGCAGTGGAAGCAGCCTAGATCGAATTAGAGTTTGTCAAATGCTTATCAGTGTGTCCTGTTGGGTGGGAAATCTTTCATTTATAAACGGGGACCGTGTGATGTGTGCTGACAACCATAAATATTTGCTTTCACCCTTCAGAGCAGGCCTTGAAAGGCAGGCTGAAGCTATGCCCGAATATCCCTGGAGAGTCAGGACACAAAGCAAGACGAGCAAGCTTGCCTGGCCAGGGCGAGCAGAGGGGACTCAGCAGGGCGAGTCTAATTAGCATGTTATCCTGGGTGCCAAAAGGCCAAGTTACGCAATAGCAGAGGCTGCACTATTGGCTGACTTGCAATTTTAAAAAAGGATTTTTTTTTTAATTACCACTAGGAAGAACTTGAGAGATCAGCCTGATTCTCTCCGGGCTCACAGATAAGGGCGCTGTGGCCCAGGGGTTCTCCATGCTGGCTGCATGCTGTAATCACTTGGGGAGCATTACAAACACGGCCAGACCAATTCAGTGAGAGTCCCTGCAGAGTGAGGTTTTGCAGCCTTTCTTTTTAAAAAAAATATATATTTTTTATTGATTTCAGAGAGGAAGGGAGAGATAGAAACATCAATAATGAGAATCATTGATTGGCTACCCCCTACTGGGGATGGAGCCCACAACCTGGGCATGTGGCCAGACCGGGAATTGAGCCCTGACCTCCTAGTTCATAGGTCGATGCTCAACCACTGAACCACGCCAGCCGGGCATTGCAGCCTTTCTTTTAAAGCACTTTCCAGGTGATTCTAATGTGCAGCCAGGACAGAAAACCACTCTTAGTCCCAAGAAATATAGCATCACTACTAACTACCCAGCTAGGTAAAGGCAGGAATCGTATGAGGACCCATCCCCTGGACTCAGACCTCGTCTTTCCATTTGACATGCAATCCTTTATTTCTGTATGAATATCAAGGACTGTGAAATACTTTTAGATAACTGAAAAGTATAAAACATAGCTAGTCTAGGAACTAGTGATGGTTTATCAATTATACTTTTTGGTAATCATTTAAGACATAACTAAATTCAAATAAACTTATGGGTTTATTAGTCCCCTTCACTCCAAGTAAGCACTTTGTTCTCCAACACTACAGGAAACTGTGATTTCACATATTACATTACAGCACCTTTCACTGTCCACCTACATAAGTGGTTTACAAAGAATTCGAATAATATAAAAGTACGACTGCAGTTTCAAAATGAAAACACAGATCTTTCTTGATTTAAAAAAAATGGTTCCATGATAAAACAAAGAACAACTACAAAAAGCCCTACCAACCTGGAAAACACTGAATTAAAGTACAATAGGTATTTTTGAATGCAGGACTTTTTAGAACCTTTAATATGCTATTTAACCCTAAAACTAGATTGTAGCAGGTAATACTTTCCAAACTTATGTGGCCAAAGAATTTATTTTTCTTGTTCAATTTCCAGGACTAATGTACCACTTTAAGAAACACTAATCAGAATTCTATCTGCATGAATTAATACAGTATTAGATTAGTTAAATCGGATTTGCATTAAGTGGGCATACAAAACTCCTCAGAAATCAAACAAGGCTCCAGGCAGGTTGCCAAAGGCAACTTCTTGAAAAGACATCTTTCCCTTACCGCCAAGCCCCTAAAACACCTAGAGAAATTCTAGCACTTACCTTTTGTGCTGTATACCCTGTCCCATCTGTCGTGGTAACTTGTACTTCATCTCCAGAATAGTCAACCTTCTGTACCTGCTCAAGAAAAACAGAAAAGCATGATGGAACCATATGACCCAGGATCCTTTCCAGTTCTTATAGTATGTGAGTTTATATCTCCAAGGCTATGGGAAATCATTTCCTGGCATTCAGAGATCAAAACAACAGTTACAGCCTATTTCAGGGAACTACTGCTCAGCCATTAAAATTCATAAACACTATGTCAAAATGTGGCAAACCGTCATAACGTAGTGTAATATTTGCCTTTATGATTACAACAACGTATAATACAAATGCACAGGGACAAAGATTTGAAGGAAAAGCTTTAAAGTGAAAATAACTGCTTTGGGTCAGGAATGTTGTAAGCAACTTGAACACTTTATTATTAATGAAAATGCATCTGTGCTACGATTATTTCCAAACAGTAGCAACTACGCAACTGACACGAATGATACTAACAGAAATACGTGGAGGCACCAGTTGACAGTCACAGCAAGTACCTTTCTCCTGGGTCATCCACATGCCCCAAACTTCACATCCTCCAAAACTAGAGCCAAACCAGAGCCTCCCAATGCTGTCAAACTCACTGGAGATTTGAGCCGAATATCCAGTCCTTCAGCCAGTTTTTCAATGATGACGGAGTAGCCAGGAGTGAGGAGAGTATGGTCACCAGCAAATTGGGCAAAGAACTCGTTGTGGTCCCAGGAGCGAGCAGACACCTGGGAAACAACAGGAGAGGTTGGGAACAGAAGAGGGGTTCCCACCTCCTCTTGAGGCTGCACCAAAGGGACAAGAGAGGACTCCAAGATGGGAAAAGCCACTTGAGATAGGAGGGCAGAGCTGTCGTGAATAAGGCTAAACATGCTGGAGGGAGGGGACACACAGACCAACCCAGGTGAATCCCGCTGTGGGGGAAGAAAATTGCTCAACGATGCACAGGAACGCTACAAAAGATAGACACGATTTGGGTGTGGGTGCCACTCCTTAATGAAAATAAAATCAACAACCCCAGAAAAGGAGAATTCTATGAGAGTAAAACTGCATTTGATCAACTCCATACAATAGTATACCAACTATAGGTCTTCAACATGGAAACTCTATAGAGGTTGAAATGCAGCATGACTTTGGAAAACAGCGCGATCCCAATCACCACGAAGAATCAAATGAACATGAAGAGGTCCCAAAGAGGACCATTCGGTCAGGGGCCATCTGGGGAGCCTCTATCCAAAATATTGAATGTTTAAGTATCAAAATCACAGTTAGTTAAATAAATTAGGCAAGTTTAAATTTATTTTAGCAAAATAAACTGACCATAACTGCAAGGATACTCTTTTTTGGTCTTTTGAAAGCAGTGTTTTCAGACCATGCAGGGTTCCACAGAAATGGCCCTGGGGCCTCACTGAAGGGCATGAAAGGAGGGGTGAACGCACAAGGCTCTAGGCCCCTCCCCACTTCAGCCCAGCAGCCCCCCAGTATTAGGGTTACACACTGAGTTTCTTCACGGGCATTATTGGATGATTCTCCAACTTTTTAAAAAAATAATTTTTCCCCAAAACCACTGAGGTCATTAATATGTTCTGAAATCATGGTTTTTGAACTTTTTAAAAGGAAATTTATCTCTGTTGTTGCAGCAAAACCATTGTTTCCTGTTTACCCAAAGCAGCCCGGATTCGATATTGAGATTATATAAAACCCACCTGATGGAGGTTGCTGCCACAGGCGTACTCCAGGTTGCTGAGGTGGAACTGAAGCACCTGCTCTTCCAGGTCACTGAAATGGATGCCGGATTCCTTGATGAAAGCTTTGTAGATCTCCTCTATCTTCTCTGAAATGGGGATGAAGCAAAGCAGAGAAAGCAGCTTCAGCAGCGTTCTCTAATGCCTTATCTTTTGCTCTCAACCTCCTTCAGCCCACAAAACCCAAAACTTCGCAAGCCCTTTCCCGAGCCAGCTCCGGGGAAGGACATCTGGATAAGGTGGGCTTCTCTCGGGAAGTAAAAGCGTATCTTAACCGGGAACAAAGCTATGCAGGTTCTGGATCTCCAACCACGTTTCATTTCTGCTTAGCTGAGAAGCTGTTTCTTCTTTTGCCCAAGAAACAGAAAAGCACCCCCTGCGCATGGAAGGACCGACACTCAGAGAGGATCCCCACTCCTTCCTGGTCGCACTGCCATCACCTTCAAATCAAGTTTCTACAACAGCTCGCCTCAACTGGAGGATCTGTGATGCACTGGCCACCGGCTATGTTCTCTCCCCAATAAGAAAACTCCACTATGAACTGCCATCACATCAGCCCTCTGCCTCCGCACCTTTAATTACTGGTTCTCGCTGCCTGTGTAATAAATCCAAAACCCACAGCCAGACTGTGCCAGCACGTTTTTAGTCTTTCCCAACACGGCAACACCACCTGCCCACTCACAGGCCCTGCTGCAGCATCTCTTCCTGGTAAAGGCCGCCCTGCGGGGCCTGGACTGCGCCTCTCACCACAGCCCCCGCTCCCCGCCCCGCTCCCAGGCCAGCGGCATGGACTCTACACGCCTCAGAAACCGCGTCTTGTTATCTAACCCCAGCACTTAACTATCCCACTCAACTGGAACTTTCAACTACACACACACAGCGCTGTGGGACCATTCCAATGACCGGCTAGACTCCTTTCTGGGGAGTGGGGGAGACCCAGGACTGACAAATGGTAAGAATCTCAGGCCAGGTCACTTCTTCATAACCTTCCTGGGAAGGTGACCATCCAACGCACACACTGCAGGCACAAAGCTTCTATGCGGCATGTGAACTTGCTTGACTAGCAACAAAACTATCAGTCAACTTTTTTGTTTTCTAGACAACTCAAGATTCTCATTCCATTCTTCCACTAGACTGTGATATGGGGATGCCATAGCACCTAGACCACTGGGTGTTTTTTTGTTTTTGTTTTTTAATCACTTTCAGAACCATCTTGTAGCAATCCCATCTCTGCCTCCTGTCGTTTCTATTTTTCTTAGGTGTTGAAGAGGCCAAGAACCAAGATTGTTGGAACAATATATAAAATTAAGTACAAATAGGTTGAGAAAAGTCTAAGGCAATTTTTATGTAAATACTATCTAAAAGCTTTAGTAATATGCTTTGTAAAATTAACTCTAACTTCTTAATATTTATATATATATATTTTTTCAGCTAAGTGCTAATAAAGATCTGAGACAGCTGCGATGCTGCTAGCAGGATATAACTAACCTTATATAGAGGTGTGTGCATTATTAAAGCTTTTCAAAAAATATATTATAAGATGAAACGACTACTTACACACTAAGATTTGCTGGCCCTTCCTTATTTCAGGTAAGGCCAAGACAAAGCTATATTATTATGTTTTTATTTGGTGACACTGAAAGAAGTTTAAAGAAAATGCCATCCAGCGACCACCACACATGTGAAAAGCAGTACCAAATTCTGAGAACTCCCTGAAAGCCGGCCTAATAACTATCCTCAGTTCCAGAAAATTCAACCACTCACCACTTGGTCTGGACACTATGGCATATAATGAAAAGACCCCCGTTGATCCCAGTAAGTTTCTGAAAACATTCTGTTATGTTTTATCTATCAACACTCACCCAGGGCGATCACAGTGCGGGTCAGTCTCAGGGGGTGGGGTGGCAGCTAAACAACAGGGGACAGCCTATCCCCGCTACTGAAAAGTTTACCCCAAACAGAGACGGATACCAGAATGAGGAACTAAGAATCCTCACAAAGAAACATATAGTTGAAGCAAATTAACATCCTAAGTGCTTTCAACAATAAAGATTTAAATAAAAAATAATAAAATAAAAAGCAGAAAAACAAATCCTAAAAACTGAGTTCAAATGTTTGTTCTTTAAGAAACTCTGAAGTGCTTCCAAAAACGACAAGTGAATTCACTAGGTCATAAAACTGTAGGTTAAATAAATATCAACTTATGCAGCAATATAGTAAAATCTCAGCTAGTACCTTCATGGAAATGAGTCATGACACACAGTCAAGTTTTCTAAAGAATTGTGATTAATATTGTCTATTTAGGGCCAAAGCCTAAAGAATTTGAAGGAGTCCAACTGATGTGGCTCAGTGGTTGGGTGTCGACCCATGAACAAGGAGGTCACCGTTCGATTCCCAGTCACAGCACATGCCTGGGTTGCAGGCTCAATCCCCAGTAGGGGATGACGGGAGGCAGCTGATCAATGATTCTCATCATTGATGTTTCTATGTCTTTCCCTTTCCCTTCCTCTCTCTGAAATCAATAAAAACTTATTTTTTTAAAAAGAATGTGAAAATTATTAAATTATAATACACATTCTTGCATTCTTAAACAAAATATACTTAACCCACTGACCCCAAACGGAAAAGAAACCCTGGCATACAGAAACTCTTACCTAGAAAAGACATTATGTGATGACTCTTTATTCACATAGGGCTTACCACACTTTGCTTAAAAGGAAGCATCTCTGGGAAATAGAAAATTAAACATTCACATCATTTTTTTTTTAAACGCCAGCTTTTGTGTAAAGTAAGATTTGTGTGGGTGCACACACAGGCAGCTAAAAGTCCCTGCGGAAGTTCTGCTCCCTCTGTAGACCAGTTGGGAGAACCCATCTGTCCAAAATGAATGCTTTGAAAGACTATCCTTATTGCATCACCAACCTCATGGATGAATGGTACGACTGCTGACCGCCCTGGGTTAGAATGAGACTCAGAGGAACAATCAGAACACCATTCTCCCCATACCTCCTAAAGGGACATCTTGGAGCTGAGTCTTATCCTTCCTCCACTCAGAGACAACATCCAAGAGAGCATTAAAATGAAAATCCATGCGCTTGTCAATAGTGGGGTCAGTAATTCTTCCACCTTCCTGAATTAAGTCACATCTTTCTCCAAATTTATGCATGCTGATGCCAAGCTTCAAAAATAATAAGAATAAGAAGGTGAAAATTTTCCCTGGAAAAAATATGTACAGGTTCTAAGCTGAAATTAGACAGAGCTCTCCTGGAGAAAATGGCCTATTACCTCCCAAAGATAATGCTAAATATACTTAACAGAAAGTGGCAGCAAAGGCAGGCAGTGAAAAAAGAATAGCATGAAGTCTAGGAGACCTTATTTTATGAGAATGCGAGGGCGACAGCAATAGCTTCTGTTCCAGGCACTCTCCAGCTTGCCGGCCCAGGTTTATCAATGCTGCTGGTGCTGCAGCTGGGCACTGCCTCTCTTCACTCTGACAGCCTGCCTCCTCTATGGATTCTCATGTAATGAGCACACAAACACACAAACACTCAGAGGTTGGGACTGAATTTACTGTCGATAAATATTTTAGGAAAAACCTTGGACCTACCAGGTCTTCGAAGAAACTACGCAGGGATGCCCAGTAAAAGGTAGGATGTCCAGTTAAAGCTCTCAGATAAACAACATATAATTTTTTTTTTTTTTTAGTATAAGTATGTTCTAAATATTGCATGCAAAATACCCCATGTCATAGCTGGGACATACTTATACTAAAAAAGTACTTTTATTTATCTGAATTTAACTGGGAATTCTGTATTATTATTTGCTTAATCTGGCAACCCTAAAACTATGAGCTAATCCAGTGGCCTGCAAATAATACACAGACATAATTAAAGATCTTAGAGAAGGAAAAAAATATTCTAAGTCCTCGGGTAGCACCTTCTCACAGAGGCAGCACTATGCTTGTCTTCATTTACTTTTCAGAGAAGACGAAGGGGCAAGAAATCCTTCTGGAGCTGTTACCTATTACTTACAAGCACATGAATACTGCACAGAAGCAAACTGAGAATTTCCTCTTTCTTTATCAACAATACAAATCTTAAAGGAACCCACTTGTTCACACATGAGTGCTACTGGGTTGTTAACACAGCCATTGACAATCTGGGCTCCTCTTCCCACTATGACGCCTTTAAAAGATTTATCATCCCACACGCGGCCTCCAATTCTGTCTTTGGCTTCCAGCACAGTCACCTAAAGAGACAGACAATTGGGGAAGCTACGTAAGATAGAACAGTCATATCAAATGCACTACTATCAATGTAGAATAATACAGTTAAGTAAGTCCCATACTTGGTTAATGTTTTTATTACATTACTAGAGAAATGACTTTGAAAAGAAAGCAGTGTAAACAGAAGCCCAAGTGGCTGTTAACCCAGATTCTAATGACGAGTAAGTGAGTGTGGTCTGCTGGTGAAATCTTCAAATTATTCCCTCAAATCCCATAACGATAAGATCTGATGAATTAGCACATGAAATGCACTGGAAAGCTTTTACTAAACAGTATTCCATAAGTTAAAAAGCACTATTAGAAACTAGGTTCAAGAGGAGATGTTGGCTTATGAAATACGTTTATGTGACAAAATTCCTAGTTTAACGTTGCAAAAAATAGACCTTAACTTCCCTAAGATATGACTCACGTTAAAAAAAAAAATCATGTCACCTTATGGGCTTGACCTAAGCAGGTTGGTCCCACACCCAAGCTGTGTAACTCCTTCAACTTTCTCATCCCGGTGGTATCAGGATGCTCCCCAGGGGGACAGCCCTGTGACTCACTACACAGCCCTGGGTTGCAGTAACTGAACATGTGAGTCCTGGGCAGTGCAAGGCCAGTCATTTAGTCTCTGGGACCCGAGAATCTCTCCTTCAAACTGCTTGAGGTTCCCTGAGTTACCCATCTCTCTGATGACTCAGAGGAATCTATTTCCTAAACATAAGAGATGGGTGCTCTCCGAGGGGTCTCCCTCATCACCTGGCCAGAGAAAGGGAAGAGTAATACAGATCCTCTGAATATTGGAAGACCTACATTCCTCATTTTTTCCAACCAGAAAGGCTACAGCTGGTGGTTCTGCCCTCCCTACCTTCCTTCTCTTTAGATGAACATAGAACCATCGGTTTCTAGTTTCCTTTTAGTGTGAGAAGAAGGCTGAACATCAAAGACTCTGCATAGTAAGAACCTCCCCTGTAACATAATCTATGAGTTTCCCAAATAAAAGCAAACAAGAAACCTTGGCCCCAACATCTAACA
Source organism: Myotis davidii (assembly GCF_000327345.1). Classification (NCBI taxonomy): domain Eukaryota; kingdom Metazoa; phylum Chordata; class Mammalia; order Chiroptera; family Vespertilionidae; genus Myotis; species Myotis davidii. Next base: position 6,130,441 of record NW_006286140.1, read on the forward strand.
CTGAAATAATCAAATAAAAAACTTCATATCTTAACAGCTCTAAGAAAATACTTGCAAATGCAAACGTGCATCCTATAAATCCAACCCAGATCCTTCTGCTTTGTCAGCAACACAATGTAATTCAAGACTGAGGTCCTCCATTCAAACAAGAGGAAAACCTCTCGCAGGCACAGCTACTGAAAGCTTTTCCTGTCCCTGAAACCTCCTTCAGAGAAGATTTTGTGAAAAAAGAAGTCGTCATTTCTTTTAGCAAGATGGAGAAGAGCAAAGAGACCAACTCAATTTTACCAAATTCATTTTCACGCATGGTGTAAGTGAAAACCAACGTCTTTGCAAAATAAGTTTTTAAAAGGGAGATATGTGTCAGATTTAGGAAGTCACAGAAACCTAAGGTTAATCTGAATGAGTCTAATACAAATTAGATAGACATTGAACTGCACAAATGGTTTTTGTAATAGTTTCTATCTTGGCTAATTTTGAACAACTGGAATAAAGCAAAATATCAGATAAAAAGAAAAAATATCCCACCTCGGGGAAGCAGGCAACCCCAATATGTACAGTACTTCAAAAGCCATGTAATCCTGTCTCAACCATGGAGTAAGTAATTCAATCTTGCTTCCAAAAGCAAAGATTTTTATTTCTCAAGACATAAGATTCAAAAGGTTCCTTTAATTTGCATAAGAAAATGTAACCGGGTATTTCAGAAACTTTCATAAAAGAAACAGTGAATTTCCAAACTGCTATCTGTTGTCTCAGACTATTGCAGGAATAAAGGATTTTTCCCAATGACCCTGCTATTATGTCTGTAACAACCTGTCGGGAATTTCTACTTTGATACCAACTTAAAATCTCTTCTGGGTTGCTCAATAGAGACTTAAACTCTCTCCAAAGCTGTGGGAATTTTTATCTTCCTTCACTTTTCTCTTATTAAACCAATTTCAAATTTTGTATCTTCTCTCGGATCAAGTGTAAAGACATAAAGATACCATGTACTCAGCATTCTTTGCTAAAACCAGGAAGTGGTTTCTAAGTCTTAGAAAATCTGGACCAGAGGAGCAGTTAACCATCTGTTTTCACCTCCATGAGCAAAAAATCTTACCTTAATTCCAAAGTTATGCAGTTGCCTAGCAGCTGCTAATCCTGCTGGACCAGCCCCAATAATGATGACTGATTTCTTTGAAAAAAAAAAGAAAGAAAGAAAAGAAAAATATTATGCTAAGTGAAATAAGCCAGTCAGAGAAAGAAGTATCACATGATCTCACTCGTATGTGGAATCTAATGAACAAAATATACCGATGGACAAAATAGATTCAGAGACATAGAAGCATGGGACAAACAAATCTCAGAGGGAAGAGGGTAGGGATAGATTAACCAAAGCATTTATATGCATATATGCATTACCCATGGGCACAGACACCATGCGGTGAAGGCCTGTGGGGGTGGGGGTGTCTCTAGGGAAAAAAGAGGACATCTGTCATACTTTCAACAATAAAGATAAATTTAAAGAAAAATCTAATTAGAGCAATGAAAACAGTTGCTGTTTTATCTGTTCTGGAAGGTACTAACTACCAAGCAAATGTTGGTTCATCTACATTTCTTTGATGCCCATGGCAGAAGGCTATTTTCCTAAAGAATACTGTAGTACTTTTCTTAAGTAATCCCTTCCTCTTTTCTACAGTCCAGGGAAACAGAATCCTCTCCAGAGAAACACATACTCCAGCAAGGCTTATTTTACACCTTTTATGGTGATAATGTGACTTTCGCTCGTATCATCAACAGCAACGTACTGGCCTTTATCCTGGCCGAGGGGTGTTATTGCCAGAGCTGGTCACCTACACTGTGGTAATCTTTAGGAAGAAGACGCTGGTCGGTGCCCACGCTGAGAACGCCTGTGTTGATGAGACCTTTCCTCGTCATAAAATAAAGTATCCTCTCCACTTCCTGAACGCACCGAATGCGCACGAGACCCCGGACGATGATGTGAGGAATACATTTATGAGGAGTCAGAGCTTCCTGTGTTGGAAAATAAAACCAAACAGTTAAGGCAAACAAACAAAAAGCAACTCTTGGTTCCTCAAAAAGTTAAAGGAGAATTACCACATGACCCAGCAATTCCACTCCCAGGTACATGCCCACAGGAACTGAAATCAGATGTTCACAGCAGCACTGTTCAAATAGCCACAAAAATGTTCATCAACAGCCGAACAGAGAAACAAATGTGGCTTATCCGCACAGGGAATATTAGTTAGCCATAGAAAACACCGAAGTGCCGATCCATGCTACAACAGGCATGAACCTTGAAAACAGTATGCTGGGTGAGGAAGCTCATTACAGAAGGCCACATGCTGTAAGATTCCATTTATATGAAATGTCAAGAACAGGCAAATCTATAGAGACAGAAAGTGGATTAGTGACTGCTGGGGGGAAGGGAGGGATGGGGAGTTTCTGCTTCAGGACTGTGGGTGCCTCTATGGGTGATGGAAATTTCTGGAACTAGATAGTGGTCATGGCTAAACAACATTGTATATGTACTTAATGCCACTGAAATATACATTTTAGAATCATTTAAATGGTAAATATTATGTTGTGTGTATTTTATCACAATAAAAAGAAACTATCAGGGTCCTGGCTGGTGTCGCTCAGTGCTTAGAGCGTTGGCCTGGGCACCCAGGGTCGTGGGTTCGATTCCCGATCAAGGGCACTTTCCTGGGTTGCTGGTCCAATCCCCATCCCTCGTGGGGTGTGTGCAGGAAGCAACCATCGATGTGTCTGGGTCACATCAATATTTCTCTCTCTCCCCCCACCCTCCTTTCCACTCTCTCTAAAAATCAATAGAAAAAATATCTTCACTCCTTGGGTGAGAATTTAAAAAAAAAGGAAACTTTCAAGGTCATTCAAATTCATTATTTAACATGAAGAAATAAGATCAAAGGTAGGCTTGCCTGGTGAAGGGACAAAAGGCAGATGGAACAATTTGTATCTTATCGCATAAGCTTTCCTTTGCTAAGAATGATGCTAAGGGAGTATGGGGGCAGACAATGTAACGAATAACATATTCCTGACTCAATAAACAATGTAACAAAGGCCCCTGTAGAAACCCAGGCTACTCTGTGTACTGGCAGCAGGAAAAGTTGGACTCTTATCACCGATGAGGGGGGACTGACTGAGGAACTTGAAAAAAAAAGACAGCACTGCCTTTTGCTGGGTGGCCCAGCTTCGGCAAGGCCTTGATCCATTTCAAAGATCCCAGAGTAATGTGGCCTGGGCCGGGTGTGAAGTTAGAACAGGCACTGGAGGTGGGAGTGGGGGTCCCTACCCCTGGCCTCTCCTTTACTTGTCCCCAACCCCAGCTCCACCAGAACTTGAAATACAGGCAGATGACTATACACTTGAAGTGGTCAAAAATAACACATACAACATTGACCTTCATTGCTTCAGAAGATAAACTGTTTTTATTTATGAAATTTAAAAACAATCCTTTCAAAGTCTTTGATTCTTCTATTGCAAACATTTGTGTTTTACCACTAGAGTAGTAAATATATACACTATATAAACCATGTAACAAAGGCCACGGTAAAAACTCTATCATTAAAAATGAAAATGGGCCCGGCCAGCATGGCTTGGTGATAGAGCATTGACCTATGAACCAGGAGGTCTCCGTTCAATTTTCTGTCAGGGCACTTGCCTGGGTTGCAGCCTCGATCCCCAGTGTGGGGTGTGCAGGAGGCAGCCGATCAATGATTCTCTCTCATCATTGATGTTTCTCTCCCTCTCTCCCTCTCTGAAATCAATAAAAATACATTTTTAAAAAATTTTAAATGGATCCAGGCTGACAAGTTCAGGATTTTTTTTCCTATATGATTCGTCCCCAGTATAAGTTAAAATTCAAAGTCAAATTTTAAAATGTGAAGAAAAATTAATCTGATGCTGTTTCTAAAAACTGTATCTTTATAATTATTCACAGGAAATTCTGAGCACAATTTTGTTCAGTTCAGCAAATGTTTATTGAGCACCTGTATCAAACCTGTTGGGGACGAAATGAATAATTAATTCTACCTTGCCCAGCCTACTCACCTGGATATAATTTGTATAAATGGCATTAACACCCATCACTTAATCAGGTCACCCCATACTGGAGTCTAATCCAGTGAAATACTAGGGTGGAGTGGGCATATCTTTCTTGGTGACCTTGCAAAATGATCTGCACTGAGAAACCCTTGATAATTGCAGAAGAAATTAATAAATCAGAAAAATACTGGGGTCAGAAAAGGCTTTGTGGTGTTTTCTTTTTTTAAAAAATGCTTGTATTTCCACCACACCTACAACACACCAAAAACGTATCTTCACCCCTTTCAAGGCTGGTACTGTATGTATAAATCCCCTAACTTTTATTCAGTCCCAACAGAGAGCAAAGGTTGTTTGAGGATAATGAGGTGAATAGAAATCCTGCCCTCAATGGTTTAATCCAGTCTTTAGTGTTTCACCTTTTCTCCTGGCGTAGCCATTGGAACTGTCTGAACCAAATCTTGCACCTTACACTCACTCACTAGAGAGTTAAGGTTCCGACAACACATGGTCTAAAGTGGTGGATCTCAGGGAGGAAAGACTTTGCCCCTCTTGGCAATAGCTGGAGACATTTTTGGTTGTCACAACTCAGGGTGCTCTGGCATCTAGGGGGCGAAGAGGCCAAGGATGCAACTAAACATACTATAATGCACAGGACAACCCCTCACACAAAGGCTATCCCCCCAAACTTTCAACGCTGCCGTGGTGGAGAAACCCTGGTCGAAAGGTTCTCTCCATAGGTGTCCTGGCTCCTCTCTTTCAAGGGAAGTCTCTGTCCCGTGCTGGAGCTACCATGCCCTGCACTTACTTTGCAGTTAGTGTACCACAGGGCCAGGATGAGGTTCCTCAAGGCCAGGTACATGGTGGGGTCGCGGGAGTACTCTGGGAACTCGTAGAGCTCATCCAGCTCCATCACGTCCGGCCTCACGCACAGGGCTTTGCCGCACTCGTTGGGCTGGTAGAAAGGCTGGAAGTACCGGTTCATGCCTGGGACTGACAGAAGCACAAAGAGGCAAATGCTCCAAGCTGTCACCTCCAAATGCGGGCGAATTAAAGCGCATTATCAAATCAACAAGGACAGCCAAGTCTGTCCTACTGTATTTCTGCTTCCTCCTTCCAGTTAGACAACATATGTGGAAATTAAACACATATTTTTCTCATTCTTCACAAATTTAATTTCCACGGTATGGACAATTCTTTAAAAGCTGTAATTCTGGTAAAAAAAACAAAACAACAAAAAAAACACCCACATACTATAAAATTTACCATCTTAGCCATGTTTAAGTGTACAGTTCAGTAGTGTTAAGTATATTCATATTGTTGTACAACAGATTCCAAAACTTTTACAACTTGCAAACTCAAACTCTGTACCTACTGAACGCCAACTCCCCATGGAAAAATATTTTAACTTTTACTGGAATTTTTCTGATTATAAGATGAATAGGTTCATAGGAGAAATAGCAATCACTAACTCCTGATAATCTTTGAGAGGGGGTTTACAGACTACCAGTGCTGTTTCTCTGAATGGAAAATTTTAATATTATAGAAATTTGTTTTTACAAAGCCAGAAAAAAATGCTACTTTATAATATTTTCTAACTTTATTTTATTTAGTTTATGACATCGAGAATAGTTTTCCATGTCATTAACCTGGACTTCAATGGACATAATATTTTCTTATCATTTAATCATTCCACTAATGCTGGGCATTGAAACTTCATCCAATTATTCACTATTATAAGCAATGCCACCCAAATTTCTTTGCACAAAAATCTTTGGACTTACTTTATAAACTTACTTTGGTAATTTAGTTAGGATATATTCGCAGGATAAAAGTTTTGGATCACAGCGCCAAATGTACAAACCCACTAATTTGAGTGCCTGTTCCATCCCACTTAAACTAACACTGGGATTGTCTCTCTTCTGCTTTCATTTCGACCACAGCTACATTTTGGAGGACCCAGTGTTATGAGTTAAAAACCTTAAGACAGGGTCACAATGTCAAAATCTTTTCACATCATCAAAAACGAAGTTGGCAATTAAAAAATAAAATAGAAAAAGGAAAAAGTGTTCAGGCGGAAAATCTAGAATTCTTGCTTGTACACAAAGAATTCCAATGTGGAATCTTAAAGTCATGCCCGACAAGCATGCCTGCCCTGACCTAAAGTTCTGAATTTTTTTCAAGAGTGAATCATTCTGCTGAAATTCTCAAGGGCATAATTAGAAGTAGAAAGACTCAGAATAAAATGAAGGACGCTCAGATAGTCAAAGATTTCTTCTGGTAATGTTAGAGTTTGCATTATCATCAACTTATCCAGCTTTCAAATACATACTCATTAAACTCTGTAGACAACGATTCCTGAACAAGTGTTACAGGCTTTCCGATCACTAAGGGAAAAATTAACTGCACAATATGCACAGATGATATGACATCCACAGCATAACCAAATCTATGATATAATGAGGTGCTTGATAGCACATGCTGCACACACTAAGTCTCTTCCATTCTGCTCACCCACACATTTCCAGGGACTGAGGAGGGTGTGGGGGGGAAGCAGGGAGTGCCAGGACCAGCTCTCACCCAGCACAGAGGGGACCGCCTTGGAGTGCTCCAGCTTCCCGGGGCTGGCGTCGCTGGCTGCGCGGTGTGTGCTGGTGCAGGAGGGGCTCATGCCAACGCAGTCAGGGTAGTAGGCAGAGAGCAGGGGTGCTGCCACGCTGTCTTTCAGCAAAGGAGGTAGAATGAGCATGGAGTACCACCAATGGTTGGAAACTTCCGACACTCTCTGAAATGGGCAGAGCAAGACGAAGAGGGACAATGGCAACAGGAAATGTACATGCAGATCCAGCCGAGGACAGATGACTGTCTCCACGGTATTCATCCTTAGCCCCTCTACTCTGTCTTCCCCCACTCAGCCATCCTACACCAGAGTTCAGCACACTCAGATTCAGAAACAGAAGCGGCTGGCGATACCTGGAGAGCCATGTTTCCATGGCAGAGTTGTTTCAGATACACAGCAACAGCCTTCAGGTCTCTCCCTCCCCTCCTCGGCAAACCCACCAACCAACCCCAGGTCAGTCTTGACGCTGCACCCACTGACTGCACTGCCGGTGTAAGTGCGACATGACAACTTTCTATTCCGTAATCATTTTATCTTCCATCCCCCCTTTTACTAGAATCCAAAGATAATTTAAATGGAAAAACTGGGCAGAAAAAAAATAATTCGCCTAAGTAGTAGCCAAGCATTATGCTTTTTGCCAGAGGCTACAAAAATATTTTCAGAGGGGAAAGTACACGACAACCATCAAAATAGATGCTAAATGTAGAGCTGAACAAGTAAAAGCTATGTTTGGTCTTTAAATGTGTGACCACATTCCAGAGTTGACTTAACATATGGAATCGCTGGATCAAAGCATCCCCATGATGACTAACTCCTGCAATAAAAAGAAAAGCTGGTCGGCTTGTAAAAGCAAACTCCACAAATCCGACGTTAGACAGCCTTTTCTAAAAGTGAGGCTGAATACATGCCCCAAGAATTCTAAGAATCTGATCCAGAGCCCCTCTGATGTTAGTTTTCGAGGCTCCCAGCAAACGCCAGCTGCCATCCAGCAGGGGCTTGTGAACTCAGGGTCTACAGAGTTAATCCAGATTGGAGATGCATCCTGTTTGCCCTTCAAATTTCACAGAGTCCAAATCTGGGACAAGCAATTTTCAGTTGACTACAAGCCCCAACACTCCCTACAAATCACTCGCAGCTGCTTCACACATTCATTGTTAAGTGCCTTGCCCCAAAGGCATTTCTGTGTACAGTCTTTGTTCTCCAGGCCTGTTTTAGGTTTGGCCCTTGATGGCAGAGCTGCCCCCAAAAGAAGGGAAGCTCCAGTCCCTTCCTCAACACACCAGGGCTGCCTCTATGGACCCCCTTCTGAGCAGAGTGCCAAGGACTGAGAACACTGAGAGGTA
>NW_006286140.1:6138752-6139348 GCF_000327345.1 Myotis davidii
ACCCACTATACTAAGCTAAATAGTGCTCCCCCAGAACCTCAGAACATAACCATTTTTGGAAACAATGTCTTGCAGACCTTGTCATACTGGAGTCTTAAATTCACTATGACTAGCATCCTTAAAAGAAGAGAAGAGACAGAGAGACAGAAAACACATGGGGAGAGGGTCATGTGATGACAGAGGCAGAGACTGGAGTGATGCATCTATAAGCCAAGAAATGCTAAGAATTGCTGGCAACACCAGAAGCTGGAAGGAGCAGGAAGGATCCCTCCTTACAGCCTGCAGGGGAAGCACGGCTCCGTTAACACCTTGATTTCAGACATACAGACTCTGGAGTTATGAGACAATCAACTCCTGTTGCTTTGCGCCACCCAGTTTGTGGTGATTTGTCACGGCAGCCCTAGGAAGCTAATACAGGCACTCAGAAAATTTAGAAATTGCTTTTAAAGTGACCCTAGAATCCATAGAAACAGAAAAAGGGTAGACAGGCGATATGGCTAGAAGCCTGCTCCTGACCCCTCCTTAATGAAGCACAAAAAATAAATGACTGGCAGATGAACGTCAAGGGAATCTTCCAAACTTTAAAAATTCATGTA
>NW_006286140.1:6139371-6151885 GCF_000327345.1 Myotis davidii
TGAAATCTAAGGTAGCTATTGGTGGAAAAATATCAGGGTCTCTGCCTGGAGAAGGATCCAACATTTCAGCCACCTGACCCTGCCAGTCCACACAGGGCGGACTAGTGGGAGGTGGCCCAGGCAGACCACTCCTGTCAAAGAGTAGCTTCTCTAGCCCTAGCTGGTGTGGCTCAGTGGATAGAGTGTTGGCCTGTGGGCTGAAGGGTCCCAGGTTCGAATCCGGTCAAGGGCATGTGCCTGGGTTGCCGGCTCGATCCCCAGTAAGAGGGGTGCAGGAGGCAGCCAATCAATGATTTTCTCTCATCATTGATGTTTCTCTCTCTCTCTCTCTCTCCCTTCCTCTCTAAAATCAATAAAAATATATATATTTTTAAAAAGGAATGAAATGTGTGAGGCTTCGCGAGCTGGAGACACTGTTCCCTTCCATACAGGGCCAGGACAAAGCAGTTACATCAAGGTCTGAATACACAAGAACACTTTCACAGCTGAATCTGGGCCAAGACCACCAAACTTTAGGCCCCTTGTTTTTTCTTGGAAGGATTCAAGCAGACTTGTAAAGTCACCCATGAAAAATAAGTATAACAAGCCTGATCTTTATCGTAAAGCGAGGTAGCAGTTTCTTCCTCTCTATTTCCTTTTAATGCAAAACAATATAACTTTATTTTAAGTTAGGGAGGATCGCCTATAACAACACTATTGCTAGCATTTTCATCATATCATTATCATGTTACATTGAAACTGTTATTGTCATTTACACATAGCGCTTATCATTGGAGAGGCAATGAACTCCAATCTAGAACATGCAGAAATACTCACTAGATCCTCTGGGAGGGAACAATGATCTGGGGTCTCGGGCTGAAAGGCAAACCAAGCGTTAATTAGCTTTACTTGTAAAATATAGTCTTCAGTAACAATTTACCTTCAGGAAGATATCCCTTTTCACCTTTCAGACTGGCAAAGAAAAAAGTGTGATAAACCACTGTATGCATGAAGCTGCTCTCACAAGAACATCCAGGTGGAAAGCTAAAGAAATAATAACTCCTGCCCGGCCGGTGGAGCGTTGACCTATGAACCAGGAGGTCAAGGTTCAATTCCTGATCAGGGCACATGCCTGGGTGGTGGGCTCAATCCCCAGTGGGAGGCGTGCAGGAGGCAGCCAACCCATGATTCTCTGTCATCATTGGTGTTTCTATCTCCCTCTCCATTCCTCTCTCTAAAACCAATAAATTTCCACAGAGAGGAAGGGAGAGGGACAGAGACTCTGGAGAGCAATGGGACAAAATATGAAACTTTTAAATGAACCATAACTTGGCATTATCTTGTATAACTGAGGATGTACATACTACATGTCCTGCAACCCAACCTTTGTTATATTTCCAGAGAGGCCCTCATACATGTGCACCAACAGGAGCAGAAAATGTTCAAAAGGAATGAATAGAAAAAAGCTAGAAAACAGAAAAAAGCTAAACACAACCCAGAAGCCCATCAAGAGTAGAATGGATAAACAAACTAGTCAAACAATGGTCACTATCTGGTGATGAGAACCAACAAACCACAACCACACACTCTAGCACGGATGTACTTGACAAGCACAACGGTGAGAGAAAGCAGCCAGACCCCAGAGAAAACACACGGCATGATTCCACTAACATAAAGTTCAAAAGCAAGCACAACATCTGTAGTGTTTTAAGTCAGAATAGCAAGGGAAGGAGGCTGTGAGGAAAAGCGGGTGCTGGGAGACTCGAGGCGCTGGTAAGTGTTCCATTTCTTCACTGGAAGTTGGCTAAATGGGGACTTTGTGAAAATTCAGAGCTACATGAATTTTCTGTTTGTATATTTCAAGTAAAAAGTTACCTAAGTAAACTGTAGATTGGCATATCATAGAGCCCCGCGGATCTGGGCCTTGGGATGTGCTCTGGAGAAACTTGGCCTGTGCCCTAGGAGAGGCTTGCACGAATGCTCACAGGAACATGGGGTGTAAGAGCCCCAAACCAGAAACAACGGTCAAGCCCGTGAACAGGAAAATGGATACATCGTGGTACAGTCACACACCGCAATACTATACAGCAGGGGAAATTAATAGCTCAGAGCTCTGGCATCAGCATGGGTGCATGCGAAAAACCTCCACATTGAGTGAAAACAGCAAGTTACAGAATACAAACAAGATGATACAATCAATGTATAGCCAGTCCAAAAGTAGGCAGAACTTTACACGCTGTTTAGGGTTTTGTAAATATGTAACAAGAAGCTGAGGAATAATAAATACAAAATTCGGAATACTGTGTCCTGGCAGTGAAGGGAAGATAGGGAAGGGGTGAGGGGTGCGCAGGAAGTGACAGAGGCTTTGGTAATAACCCTCAGCTTTTACAACTGCTGGATGCATGAGTGTTTGCTTTAATTCTTTTTCCCTTACACACAAATTATAAATCCTCTTTTGTGACTAAGAATTATTTCATATTAAAACAATGGTATGTTCCCTTTGACACAGAAATGTTATAACTAGGAATTGATCCTACAAATATACAGAAAAATGGCAAAGATATAAAGTTATTCATCACAGCACTGCTAACAACAAACGTTTAAAAGTCACCTAAATGCTCTCAGTCATGTGAAATACATCAGGTTACATCCACTCAGTAGAGTATTATGCAGGCTTTAAAGAGAAAGAGGTATTTAGGTCCTGAGATGGCAATATCTATAAGACATACTAAATGAAAAAAAGCAAGCTCCACAACAGTGTGCATAGTTTGCTTCCATTCTTTTTTTTTAATATATTTTATTGATTTTCCACAGAGAGGAAGGGAGAGGGACAGAGAGCTAGAAACATTGATGAGAGAGAAACATCGATCAGCTGCCCCCTGCACACCCTCCCCCAGGGATTTGCCCGCAACCAAGGCACACGCCCTCGACTGGAATCGAACCCAGGACCCTTCAGTCCGCAGGCCGACGCTCCATCCACTGAGCCAAACCAGCCAGGGCATGCTCCCATTCTTTTTAATTTTATTTTACAAATAAACCTTTCCAGACTTTGTCCTTGACTGAATACCAAGCTGAAAACCAAAGGGACTCTGAATCAATAAACACCATTTAAATAAATATTTCAAAACTTCAGGCTACAGACAGTAACAGCCTGGAGCAGTAGCTCTCAAGGGACAATTTGGGGATGGAGCGGAGGGGGGAAGAAGTGTAAAACATGATACTCTACTTAGGAGCTGGCATTTAAGAAGACCTTCAACTTTAAGAGGGTTTGGAAGGAGAGAAAGGCAATTAAGTTTTCAAAAGCTTAAGGAATCTGAGACCTCTCAGTCCTCCTGGAAAAAAGTTCTTGATGTTAAAATACATTCAACTACGTGATGCATCAAAATAAAGAACTTGCGGTAGAAGGAACTATGGTGAGAGAAATTGTGGGGAGTATTAAAGCCAGTAAATACAGAAGCAAGAGTACGCAATGGAGGGATGATGGTTATGGAAAATAAAGGGTACATTTACTCTGACGGAGTACACTCAACTAAAACACGAAACACTAACAAAAAGTGGGAGCAAGGACAAGGGGAGGTGGGCTAACGTGTGACGTAATTCCCTTTTCCCACTTTCAGAGCAGGGTGTGAATTAATATCTAAAATTGAAACATGCAACTGAAACAAAGTGATTCTACTACTATTTCTAGAGATGAAGAAATAATTATCCTCTGTTCAACAACTTCTTATTTCACTTTGGCTTCTTTTGCTGATTTCAAATTTTGCTGTAGCAATCATTTTACATAAAGCCAGCATGCACAGTAAGTACTATTTCTTAACATGGGAAGTTCTCAGCCAGGGCTTTTGCTTGAAATACATGAAGATGAAGATATACTGTTTAATAAATCTCATTTAGTATGGTTATTTCATGATGATGACTGCATGAGTTTTCTTTTGTTATCATCTTTGTCCTTTTCTATACTGTTTGACTTTTTCAGTAATGAACATGTATCATTGGTCTAAAAATAAACTCATTCTAAAGAAGAATTCAGACTTTTCAAAAACTACTTAAACTAAAAAAAATGGAAAAACTACATCCCCCCAAAAACTCAAATAAACAAAAAAAGGATATTTTGAACAATTAGTAGAAATGAAGTTAAAGTTGTACATTCCATTGTCGGTAGGTAAAAGAAAGGAAAGGATTATGTATACTAGTAATTCCAAATGATAATTAAACTAAAGCTAGTCAAAGCACAATTCAAAATGATTTTAATATAAACTTTCTATGTAAAATTTCCAAATGATAATTAAACTGAAGCTAGTCAAAGCACAAATCAAAATGATTTTTTTTATAATATATTTTATTGATTTTAATCGATCAGCTGCCTCCTGCACATCTCCTACTGGGGATGTGACCGCAACCCAGGTACATGCCCTTGACCGGAATCGAACCTGGGACCGCTCAGTCCGCAGGCCGACGCTCTATCCACTGAGCCAAACCGGTTTCGGCAAAATGATTTTAATATAAACTTTCTATGTAAAATTATACCCAGTATTTAATAACACACATTAGTAAGCAAGTCATCCCAAAATATTTTAATTGTTAGAATAACTGTTTAGAAACTTCAGAAATAGGTTGAATGAAAATGGCCCAGAGGCTAATTGCTATTAAAACAGTCTACCATTTTTTGCTACTCTTGGTTGAACTCTCCTTTACACATTATAATGAAATGCCACTGAGTCTACTTTTGGCTTGAGAAGTAACCTTGGACACAGGGCCTGGTTAAACCCAGTGCAGCCCTGACATTATTTCGGCAGCCTCCCCTTTGCCACACAAGCTCGCGCACCTTCATTCCTCAAACCCCAATTCCCATCAGCGCACTCAGCCTGAAAAATGAATCACCCACCGCCTCAGTGTCAGCCCTTCCCATTGTTTTCTCTTCTATCCCTCAGGCCTTCTACTCTGAAGACTGCGCTCAAGAATCAATTAAAGGCCAAACTGAAAGGTTTCCGGACAAGATTTGTTCAATCCAGGACCCTGGTCCCAGGCTTAGATCTGTGCTTCCTACCCTTCACTCCCAAATTACCAGCATCCAAAATAAAAACAAGGCTATCACCATAGAGCTCGCTGACATTAAAAGGAGAATAAGGGAACAGCGCAAACAACTTTAAGTTAACAAATTTGACAATCTAGATGTAATAGGCAAATTTCTTGGAAAAATACATCCACACTCTAAAACGGGTAGAATAAAACCACCTACATTGTCATGCATGTTAAAGAAACTGAATTTATAATTTTAAAACTTTTCACAAAGAAAACTGACCCAAATTACTTCGCTAGTGAATTATACCAAATGCTAAAGAATAAATATCAACATTACCGAAACTCTTTAACAAAATAGAGAAGAGGGATATACTTCTGGATTCATTTTACGGAGCAGCATCACTCAGACAGCAACACCCAAGAAGAACATTACAAGAAAAGAAAACGGTCATCATGAACAGAGATGCCAATATCCTTAACAAAATATTAACACACTGAATCCAACAATTCATTAAAAGGATAATACATTAAGAACAAATGAGATTTTTTCCAGGAATGTGAGGTAGTTTCAACATTCCAGAATTCGTCTAATTCACCACATTTACAGATGAAAGAGGAAAACCGCATGGTCCTCATACAAGATGTAGAGAAAGTATCTGACAAAGTCCAACTTCCATTCATAATACAAAGTTCTCAACAAACTAGGAACACAAAGGCACTTCTTTGATCTGATAATAGGCATTTGTGAAAAGCTACAGCCAGCATTATACATAATGATAAAACACTGAACACATTCCTCCTGTGTCAGGAATAAGACAAGGATGTCTACTCTCCAACTTCTATTCAACATGGTACTGGTGGTCCTGACCAGGGTAGTAAGGCAAGAGAAAAAAGAGCAAAAAGATGAGTTTTTTAAAAAAGCAAAACAGACTTTATTCACAGTTGTTGCAACTATAGAAAACCCAAAGGAATCTACAAAAAGACCTATGAAATTTAATACATTTAATAACTTAACAAAGCCTCTGGGTATAAAATCAACAAATAAAAATTGTATTTCTATGTCACTGCAACAAACAACTTGAAAATGAAGTTAAAAATAAATTCTACTTACAATCACAGGAAAAAAACACACAAAATATCTAGAAATCTATTTAACAAAAGACATCCTCAATGAAAATTAGAAAACACTGTTGGGAGAAATTAAAGACCGTGAGAAGATGGAGAGATACACTTGCTCGGGGTCACAACGGGGGTTGAAAATGTTTTCTGTAAAGGGCCAGGTAGTAAATGGTAGGTTCTTTGGCTGATATGGTCTCTGTCACAACCACTCTGCCACTGCAGCATGAAAGCAGCCACAGACAATACATAACGACTGAGCAAAGCTGTGTTCCCATAGAACTTTACTTTCAAAAACAGGTGGGGGTAGGCAGATTTGACCCATAGCTTACTGACCCATGGATTAAAAGACAGAAAAAATGTAATGTCAATTCTTCTTAAAATTATCTATAGAGTCAACGCATGACAAAAAAAAAAAAAAAATCCCAGAGGCCTTCTTGTAGATATTGACAAGCTGATAATAAAGTTTATAAGGTAACATAAAGAACCTAGGATAGCCAAAATAATCTTGAAAAACAAAAACACAGAGGAATTTGCACTACGTAATTTTAAGACTTATTATAAAGATACAATATTCAAGCCAGCTGAGTACTGGGGTAAGAATAAACGAAAAGATCAATGGAACAGAGTCCAGAAATAGACCAACATGTATGGCCAATGGACTTTTGATAACAAAGCCAAGATAATTCAGGGAATTAACAGTCTTTTCAACAAATGGTACTGAACAACTAAATATTTATATGAAAAGAACATTGAATCTTGACCTTTACCTCACATAAAAAACAAAAATTAACATGAGATAAGTGACCTTGATGTAAAAGCTAATACTAAAAAGCTCCTCAAAGAAAACATATGAGACTATCTGTAAATTGAGAGGTAGTCAATGATTTCTCAGAAAAGATACAAAAAGTTCTAAACATAAAAAAATGAGTAAACTAGACGTCAAACTTAAAAACTTCTCATCAAAAGACATTAAGAAAATAAAGGGGTAAGACAAAAAGCAGGAAAAATATTCAAGATTATATCTCATATCCAGATTACTTAGCAACTTCTACAAAACAAGCCTAATCTTTAAAAAAGTTTTAGACAGATACTTCTCCAAAGACAAGGTATAAATGGCCAATAAGCATATGAAATGATACTTAACATCACTAGCCATCAGAGAAATGAAAATTAAAATCACAATGACATACCAGTACATGCCCATTAGAACAGCTAAAATTAAAATTAAAATTTTTTTTTAAAAGAGTAACACCACCAAATGTTTCAATATGCTACAACTGTGGAGAACCATTTAGCAGTTTCTAAAATATAAATTCACCATCTGACCCAACAGTTCCACTCCTATGTATTTACCTTTAAGGAATGAAACCATAGGTCCACCAAACACACCTGCACAGAATGTTCACTACAGTTTTATTCATAATAGCAAAAAAATTAAAACATCACAAATGCCCTTCAGGGAAAATAGTTAAACAAGTTGTGGTATTCCACACTCAGCAATAAAGAGAGCAGACAAAACTCTGGTAAGGATCAGAACAGTGATCCGCCTCTAGTGGTAGGGAAGGAAATAACTAGAATTCTAAAAAGTATATCTTAATTGGGTACTGGTTACACAATGTAGACATTTTCCAAAACTCAATAAAATGCATTGAAGATCTGTGCATATATTATAACTCAATTAAAAGAAAGATGCAGCCCGGCCAGCGTGGCTCAGTGATTGAATGTCGACCTATCAACCAGGAGGTCATGGCTCGATTCCCGGTCAGGGTACAGGCCAGGGTTGCGGGCTCGATCCCCAGTGTGGGGTGTGCAGGACGCAGCCAATCAATGATTCTCCCTCATCATTGATGTTTCTATCTCCCTCTCTCTTCCTCTCTGAAATCAATAAAAATATTTTTTTTAAAGATGCAATTTCACATATATTAAAAAATGATCTCTCTGTACTATAAGCCTTTAACCTTTAAGTAGTTAAGTTGTATAAACAGCCTTAAAAGATGTGCCAAACAGAAATATGTATTCAAATGCATAAAAAAAGTCCTAATACAGCAATTTTCATTTCATGGAACACATAAACTAGTTACTAAAATCCTGCAGCACACCAAAAAAAATTTTTTTTTTGCCAATCTGACAAAAAAATTGGTATAATTTTGATTCATTCACACTGGACGGCTATTGTTGTGTTGACTGTTATCATTTTTTTATTTGACAATCTAAGGGAAAAGAGGTCTGTAACCCTGACTAAATAGTCAAGTATTGCATGTTTTAAAAATTCTTGCACCATACCAGTTGAAAACTGCTGTTTTAGTAGGATAAATTATTAAGAGTAGTTACCTATTAGTGTGAAAAGGAGGAAATGGTTAAGGAGGGCTTTCATTTTTTATTTCTGTATTATATATATACATACACACACACACACACACACACACACACATTTAACTTACTTTTTTAAAACCCTGAGATTATATTCACCTAATACTTATGTAAAATTTAAAATAATACCAATATAATTCCTAAATGTCCATACCCTATTTCTCAACCATTTCACTTAGCAAAATTTTCCAAATGTTTACAATATTTATAAGTTGCTTTAATAATATTTATATCTTAACTCCCAGGCTTTAAAAAACTTGATCATAAACTTTATAAAAGTTTTCATTCGTTCTTTTATGAGAAATATTTGAACTAAGAAAATATTTTGCAAGTGATGATTGTGAATATACCAAAAACTATGGAATTGTATATTTTAAAATTGTGAATTTTATGACGTGAATTATATCTCAATTTTTTAAAAAAAGTATTTTACTCCCAAGATTATGACTTCTAACATTTTTTAAAGTACTGAAGAAACCAGGGACATTTGTGTAAATCAATGCTTTAACCCATTAAAGCAATTACACATTTTAAAAACTAAGTAACTGCCAAATATCAAAAATACCAGACACCTAGTGCACGAAATTCACGCACATATATTAAAAAATCACCTCTCTGTATTATAAGCCTTTAACCTTTAACCCTGGCGCATTGAGGGGGGGTTCCTCAGTCTGGCCTGCACCCACTTGCAGTCCGGGACCCCTCGCTCCTTACTACCTGCCTGCAGTGGAGGCGGGACAGGCTCCCACCACTGCCACTGCACTCACCAGCCATGAGCCCGGCTTCTGGCTGAGCAGTGCTCCCCCATGGGAGTGCACTGACCACCAGGGGGCATCTCCTGCATTGAGCGTCTGCCCCCTTGTGGTCAGTGTGCGTCACTGAAACTGGTTGTTCCACTGTTCAGTCGATTTGCATATTAGGGTTTTATGATATAGGACTAGAGGTCCAGTGCACGAAATTCATGAATGGTAGGGTCCCTAGGCCTGGCCGGCGATCAGCGCCGATTGGGGCCTTCTGGCTGCTGGCTGGGGCCTTCTTTCCCCCCACTGCTGGCTGCTGGCTGGGGCCTTCCTTCATTCCACACTGCTCCCTGGTGGTCAGCGTACATCATAGCAAGCAGTCAAACTCCTAGTCGGTCGAACTCCCAAGGGGACAATTTGCATATTAGCCTTTTATTATATAGGATTTTCTTTTTTCTTTCTTTCTTTCTTTCTTTTTTTTTTATATAGGATTTTCTTCCTTTGTCTCTATTGTTGGTCAGAGTAGCTGCATAATCTTACTCCAGCCAATGAGATATAAATAGAAATCTACTGTTGGAACTTGCAGGAAAGCTCCGAATTAAAGAGGGAGAGACTCAGCTAGCACAGCTCTATTGCTCTTTGACTCTCCCAGCTTTACTGCTTAGAGTTTGGACAGAACGGCTGATGGTGCAGCAACCATCTTGTAGCAGAACTAGAAACAACAAGACTTCTTTGGGCAACTACACCAACCCTGCTCATTAGGTCTTTGCTATCTGTGGAGTAAGCTGGATTTCCTTGGTAAGTTGCCTCCATTTTCCACACTCGGGTTTTGTACACTGAACCTAAATGGAAAGTAACATGTCAAGGTCGATCACCTGGCTAATCTTGAGCCTGCATTTCTCTCCTCCACCACTCACTTTGCCGTCTTTGCCACATGATTTGACCAACCTTCTAGTACTTCTAAGTACTTTTCTTCTCCCTTGCATAACTATTACCCATATAACACACTTTTACCCCATAATTTCTGATTCAATACTAGCTCAGGCACCAAAAAAGTGCAATAGGATCTGATGACTAGTGTTGTCAGAAAGGTTTTCCAGCTCTAACCTAAGGAAATAATCAGTGTTAAATTTAGTTACAGTGAGTCACAAACTACACACTAAATGCAATGTGGTATCTTGGATAGGATCCTGAGACAATAAAAGACACTAGTGAAAAAACTGATGAAACCCATAAAAAGTCCATAATATAGTTATTGGTACTGTATTAATGTTAATTTCTTAGTTTGACAAACAATCATGGTGTGTTAGATGATAACATTAGGAAAAACTGGTAAAGAATATCTGGGAACTCTCATTATTATTTTGTAACTCTTTCGTAAATTTAAAATTATTCCAAAATAAAAAGTTTATTTTTTTTCAAAAGCATGCAGATATCCATATGCAAAAGAATGAAACTGGATTCCTATTTCACACATTTCCAAAAATTAACTCATAATGGATCAAACACCATAATGTAAGAGCTAAAATGATAGAACTCTTAGAGGGAAAATTAGGAGAGTCAATCTTCATGACCTTAGATTTGGCAATGGATACTTAGATATTATACCAAAAGCATATGCAACAAAAGAAAAAATAGATAAACTAAACTTCAAAATTAAAAACTTATGTGCATCAAAGGACACTATCAAGAAAGTGAAAAGACAACCTATAGGAGAAAATATTTGCAAACCTAATATCTGATAAGGGTTTAGTATCCAGAATAAAGAACTCTTACAACTCAACAACAAAAGACAAACACCCAATTTTAAAATGGGCAAAGATTTGAACAGATATCTCTTCAAAGAAGATATACCAATGGCCAACAAGCACATGAAAAGACACATTAATCATAAGGGAAATGCAAATCAAAATCACAGTAAGATACTACTTTATACCCACTAGAATAGCTAGAACAGCCGTGGACAAACTACGGCCGGCGGGCCGGATCTGGCCCGTTTGAAATGAATAAAACTAAAAAAAAAAAAAAAAGGCCGTACCCTTTTATGTAATGATGTTTACTTTGAATTTATATTAGTTCACACAAACACTCCATCCATGCTTTTGTTCCGGCCCTCCGGTCCAGTTTAAGAACCCATTGAGGCCCTCGAGTCAAAAAGTTTGCCCACCCCTGAGCGAGAACAACAACAACAAAAAAGGATGGGGAGACATAAATTGGCGAGGATGTGGAGAAATTTAAACCCTTATCCATTGCTGATGCAAATGAAAGATGCTGCAGCAGTTGCTAAGGAAAAGTTTGGTAGACCCTCAAAAAGTTAAACATAGAATGTGACCCAACAATTTTATTCCTAGATATGTACTGAAATAATTGAAAACGGGTGTTAAAATGAATATTTGTACATAAATATTCATAGCAGCACTTTTTGGATAACTAAAAGGTGAAAGCAACTGCTCATGAACAGATGACTACATAAATTAAATTTGACAAATTTATATAATGGAATATTATTCATTCAAAAAAAGGAACAAAGAATTAACATATTCTAAGACATGGATGAACCTCAAAAACATTATGGTTAGTGAAAGCCAGACATGAAAAGCCACATACTACATGATTCCTTTATATAAAACATCCAAAATAGGTAAATTCATAAAGACAGAAATCAATTTAATGTTTGCAAGGGACTAGGGCAGTGGTCGGCAAACTCATTAGTCAACAGAGCCAAATATCAACAGTACAACGAGTGAAATTTCTTTTGAGCGCCAAATTTTTTAAACTTAAACTATATAGGTAGGTACATTATTATTAACTTAATTAGGGTACTCCTAAGATGGCCTTTGCTAAAAATGTCCTCAATCTGACTGAGGTACATTCGCTGAGGTCAACTCCTTCCAACTCTCCCATCCATTCGTTTTGTATACTTGTTTCGTCTATCTTTTGTCACCCGCGCACTATTTGCAGACGCAACTAGCACTAACCACTGCACAACGAGACTGCTGACTGACTGGCTCACTCAACTCGTGCACGAATCATGCGCGCCTCCCCTGTGCTGCATTTCCACAGCCCACCTGCGCCTGCACTGCATCTCCTGTCACCAGACCGACCGCCCGACCAACCAACACCTCCCACGTCTTCTAACGCAGGGGTGGGCAAACTTTTTGACTCGAGGGCCTCAATGGGTTCTTAAACTGGACCGGAGGGCCGGAACAAAAGCATGGATGGAGTGTTTGTGTGAACTAATATAAATTCAAAGTAAACATCATTACATAAAAGGGTACGGTCTT
>NW_006286140.1:6152091-6159488 GCF_000327345.1 Myotis davidii
CTACAAAATAGACTTGCCAAGGCCGAAAACCGACTTCTGCGCATGGGCCACGAAGTTTCCATCGCACTGTACGTGCGCGCGCCCGCATGTGGTATTTTGTGGAAGAGCCAAACTCAAGGGGCCAAAGAGCCGCCTGTGGCTCGCAAGCCGCGGTTTGCCGACCACCGGACTAGGGTATAGAAAAATGAGAGGTCTGCCATCGTTTGCTTTGTGAATGATGACAATACTTTGAAATTAGATAGAAGTGGTGGGAGCAGAACACTGTCAAGGTACTAAATGCCATTGAATGGTATACTTTAAAATAGTTAATTTTATCTTATGTAAGTTTCATTTTTAAAAAATTTAATTTTTAAGTGTGCAAGAGAAGCTCGAATCTACCTATGATATTAAAAAATTTAGCAAATCATTTATTAAATGATGGGATATTTATCTAATATATGCAATACTACAATTTATTTTCAAAGAATGGCTAAATGGAAAAAATAATATAAAGTTAAATTAATAAAAAAAGCTAAAAGTTAACAAAATTATATTCAAAGTAAAATGTTAAACCTTATTAGAATTTTATATAAAGCATGGAATTGTCTTTAAAGATATACTTAGACAATTATCAGAAGAAAAGATAAGAGATATGTAAGCTTAACAATAGCTATCACCAGCTGGTGATAAGTCTTTAGTTTCTTCTTTATACTATGTTGAAGTTTCCTATAAAAATAAAAAAATGTGATTTGTTTTAACAGACATAAAACAATAAATGTAGTAAAAGAAAAATTCCCCCCAAATCAGTAACCCCCCAGATCAGTATTTTTATCCATTTTTCTTGTATTTAGGTGCACAAGTGCTTTTTACCCAGTAGGGGAGCTGCTGGTCTGCCATGAAAGCTTTGGGACTAGGTTCAGTTTTTCCATTGCTAGTCCATATTTTTTTCCATGTAGTATATTTCTCATATCCATCCTTATGGCTGAAAATAATAAAAAATAAACATATCAAGCTAAGTCAACTGGGTTTTCAAAACAGAAGGCAGGTTAGAAAATCTTATGTAAAGGACTTAACTAGCCATATTATGAAGTGGGGGCTGTTATTATGGTACCCATAAAAGAGCCTGTCAGGTCAGGTGCATTCCTATCAGTTTTAAAATCTAAAACTATTAGGAAGGGAGAGCTGCTACCTGTCTGTCCAAGCTCCCTCTAGTTGTCAGTACCTTCCCCCAAATCTTGGCATTCATACCCCTATGCACTGTCACAGAATAGTAAAGCAGCTCCTAAGCAGGGGTGGGCAACCCCTGGCACGCGTGCCCAACATGGCACGCCAGTAACTTTTGCTGGCACGCGAAACCCTCTCTTATAATCTTCCATTTACAATTTTTTTCTTAATATCGACTTTTTTATTTTTCAGATAAATTCAGTGTAGATCTTAGATAAAGAAATAATTTTACATTAAATTAAATAATTTTTACATTAAAAAAATAAATGTATTTTTCATCATCATATACTGTGTTTTTGTCGCTCAAATGAATTTTATTATTTCTTCAAGGTTCTTCACATACGTACACCTTAAGAGATATCAAGTAGGCGTAACATGTTCTCAAAAAATTAGGGTTGGCACGCAGAATTTTGAGTTAGAGATTTTGCTGGTTTTGGCACGCACTCACAAAAAGGTTGCCCACCCCTGTCCTACAGTTTTCAGATCTTGCAGACTAAAGAGAATAACTGTCTCATTGAAGCAGATAGTTTTGAACCTTGAATGTGCACACACGGAAGCACACACACGGGGAAACTACAGCATGAAGGTCTGGCAAGTTGTAGTCAATGCAGGCATGGCTGGCTGCAACAGTGGAATAATTCAGTAAGCCTGTGGGCTCAGCCTTAACCATCTGACCCCCTCCACTACAAAAACCTCCAACTATGAGAGAACAGACCTTCTGTAGTAATGGTCAAAGCATTCATTACAGAAATGCTCCCCACAGGAGAGGTGATACCATCGGGAGGTGTAGCCATTCTTGGCACATCTGAAAACAGCAAAAACATGAAGCTTTGGTAATAAATAACATTTGTTCGCACTTTTTTTTTCATTTTTCTCCTTTATTTTAGCAAAAATAACAACAATAAACTTTTCCCTCTGTTTCACTAAAATAGATTTCCCCCTTCCCTCCCAACCCACCCTATTCCCTTCACTTTAAAAAACAAACATGTATCAAGCATCTCCTATGAGCCTATGTTGCATTCTCTCTTTACAATCCTCACAACCAGTAGCTAATAACAAGGGAAGTGGAATGAATGACTGATAGGTGATAACACATGGTAAGGACACAAGTTCTTAGACCAAAGGACCTAACCTAGCTGATTGTACACCAAGGGCCTGAGACTTAGGAGTTTTATCAAGACTCCCTGGAGCCATGATAAGGTTTTATGACACAAAACAAGGGATGTCACTGTGCTTGCTGCAAGCTGCACGTGGGTGAAGGAGAGAAGCGTGGTCTCTAGTAAGAACATCTGTCCCACTACTGAATAGTGAATGAATCTGGCCAGCTGGAATAGAACCCTTGAGCAGGCAGTCTGGCAAACATGATCTGTCAAACAGCCAATAATGTAGTAAAGGAATGAAATCTAACGCCACGATGAACACTAACACCACCACGCTTCGTGATTAAAAAATGGGATTTGTGTTCCAGGTTTCACTGAATCTTAAGCCTCTGCTGAAGATTTTTCTCTGGAAGTGAAAGCTCAAGCTTGTGTCATCCCAATAAGAATGGCAAGTGCCGTTAGCCCCACTTATGTCTACTGGGAAAGGAGGTACATTGTGTGAGGGAGGATGGAAGCCTAGCGAAAGTAAACACCCGCTGGTCTTCAGGGCGCTCCACAGTTCTCTGCTGTGTCCCCACCCCTGACCCTATTCCACTCTCAGCTCACAAAAGCAGCTCAGCTTCAGGCGGTGGGATTTGAGGACACTGATTGGCCACTGTGCAGAGCTGATATGGCTATGTCTACAGGAGGATCGTATAGGAGGGTGTGGTATGTACAGAATGTACGGGCAATGTCTCTATTATTAGATGACTTACAGTATTTATATCTATCTTTAGTAAAACTATCTTTGAGGTTGATGTTCTCACAAAGAACGCGCTCTCATAGGCAGGAATATGAGGCCAAGACAAGTCATCTGAACAGACCTTTCAGAAGTACTTGCAAAGCACACGGGACACGTTGCAGTACAGCCTGCCTTTTCACATTTCCTATACTTCTTCTCTGACCCACCATCTTCATCCTCATCCATCATCTCCGTTGCTTTTTTCTTTGCCTAAGAAAGAACCAGCTGGGGTTAAGATTTAATCAGAATGGCCAAGGGTGAATGCGGTAGAAGGTTTACTGCTGAAATGACCTCCATGTTAATCTAAACTTGCAGATTAACAACACCCTGGCAGTAGGTTAGGAGCTAACAATATAGCAATTTCCTTGAGACTGTACTGTGCAAATAATTCACTAACTTGCCTGAAATACAGAACCAGCATGTTAACAATAGGTGTCTGAGTAGAGAACTAAAATGCATGCAAGCCTTTTTTGGGAAAAAGCTGTATCAATCAAAATAAAAAGCTACTTTCAAATGGGGATTTTTTTCTCCTTAGAACAGTTATACCCTCTCAGTATTGCATGTTAAAAAAAATAGGAAAATTATAGAAAAATAATTACATCATTCAAGATTTTTCTTTAGGGGGAAACAAAGCCCTACAAAAAAGATGGCAGTAAGTAAACCATCAACAGCACCCAAACGGCTACCAGCTGATGTCAAATTCCCACCAAGCATGACCTGACCCCAGCTCACATCCTGGAGGCAACTACACAGCTGCAATTCTCTGAACACCCCATGTCGATTCATACCCTACGTCTCTATCTTTGCAGTTCCCCCTGCCAGTATGCTTTTTTTCTACATTCTATCTCTCTATCAGGGTGAATTTTTCAACTAGACTACAAGTTTATAATCTTTTCATTTATAATTCTTCAGTGCCAATCAGAATAATTCTGTGTGCTCAAAACAGGTGCACAGAATGAACAAATGAGTAATACCTGCCTACCGGAACTCCTCAAAGGAAGGCTATCTGGAGAATGATCAAAAGATGCTTTTTTCTTTGTTCTCCCCCGTGCAGTTGCCATTGTATCAGATAATCTGCAAAAAAAAAATTTTAAACCATTAAACATTAACATTTGCTAATACCTCCAACATTCTAGAACAGTTATTATGCAGTGCTAGGTAATAATATATTCTCTGCAGTTACACGGCCTGAATGTGAAGCCATTGCTTTCAAGTTACTTAACATCTCTATGACCTCAGTGTTCTCATACATAAAATGGGCATGGCAAGGGTCTATTATAGCATCAGTGAGAGCTACTTAAACAGGACTGGCATATTATAAGTATAAATAAATGTTATCCACTATTGGTATGTACATTTAAAAATACAAAATTGAGAAAAAACACCACACAAGTGACCAACAGACAAATCACATTGTTTGTAAAATTCAAGGTGTAAAAACACTTAGTTTTTGCCTGTTTCTCTCCATCTTACTATGTCTTCTTAGCAGTTCCTGAATTTTGATCTCTTATTATACTTAAAAAAACAAACAAACAAAAACAAAAAAAACCCTCATTCGTTCCTACTCAGTAAAACCCAACAAATAAACCTCAGGCACACCATCTATTGATTGATTTAAATAGAGAGAGAAGGAGGGTGAGAGAAAGACGGATTTGTTTTTCCACTTATTTATGCATTAATTGGTTGTCTCTTGTATGTGCCCTGACCAGGGATCAAACCAACAACCTTGGCCTATCAGGATTATGTTCCAATCAACTGACCTACCTAGCCAGGGCAGTTACTGTATCTTCTACTAGAAAATATTTTTTAAGTTCTCGAACTTGTCTAACAACAGCATGGCTAAGCAAACATTGAGAACCAAAAGTCTAGAAGAAAAATAATGCATGGTAACCATGATAGATTGAGTTATCAAATTAGTATTTTTTTTCAATTAAGTTAGATAAGCTATGAAAAATGCTTAGCAGAAGTAAATACTCAATGATATGTGAATTCTACAATTATCACACATCTCCTTCTCCAATCCATTGTATTTACTACACACACATATACACTCATGCAAAATAAATCAAACACACCCATAGATAAGAAATTTGAAAGTGGAAAAGTATTATCATTAGATACAAATTCCACATACAGGCATATCTTGGAGATATTGTGGGTTTGGTTCTAGACCACCAAAATGAAGTGAGTATCACTATAAAATGAGTGGTAATCTTTTTCTGGTGGAGGTCTTGATTTCAATCGGCAAAAAATTGCAACACTATTGAAGTGCAATAAAGCGAGGTATGCTTGTATATAATCTTAATCTTGAAGAAAAGCTTTGAGGGGCTTGTAATCCTATTGTTCCCTACCTGTGAGTTCTGCTAACACTCCTAAGAGTATTTTTAATAGATTATCAACATCATGTGTGAAAACTTTCAGTTTTCTATCTACATCGACTTTGAGAAATCTTGACACCAATGTTACGATTTTCCTTTAACTCACATTCACTCTCCCATCACGTTAGTTGTGAACACATTAACTCTACACATATTCTGAAATGCGTTATAGTTCAATGAGCATTAAATAAGTTGTCATCTAGTTCTACAGCACTGTGGATACGGATGGATAAAACATTAACAATGTTAAAAATACTACTACCTACCTACGCCCAAAGAAGGCTTTCTGGACCACATTTATATTTTCAAAAGGCTGTCCAATCTAACAAATCTCTTTCAAAAACATATATCCCACATTATTTTAAAAATGAACTACAAATAAGGCATATGTAAATACAGAATTTGTAAATGTATAGTATGCATAAGTATTGCCACAAAAATATTTGAGTCTAGCCCGGCCAGTGTGGCTGTGGTTGGGTATTGAACTATGAACCAGGAGGTCACGGTTCAATTCCTGGGCAGGGCACATGCCTGGGTTGGGGGCTCAATCCCTGGTAGGGGGTGTACAGGAAGCAGCAGATCAAAGATTCTCTCTCATCATTGTTGTGTCTGTCTTTCCCTCTCCCTTCCTCTCTCTGAAATCAACAAAAATATATTTAAAAAATAAGTACATATTTGAGTTTAATGTGGGGTTTAGGAACATAAATATAATCAGGCTAGGTTCATGCAACATCTGACCCTAGGAAAGCATTCTTTAAAAAAAAAGCATAGAAATTTCATCAAATGTTTAAGTCCAACTGTATACTGGAAAATATGAATTTAATTTCAATAAAGAATGATGCAAATCAAGAAATGGTTAAGAGGAAATGAATACATTAGCTATAAAAGCCATTATTAAGTCTGTATTGTGTGGGGAAAATACGATGGAAGATTTTTAGGGTGGTACATTTTCACCTTTAATTATACGATTAACAGTTATGTGCCCTCATCCTTTATTGACACTTGCTGTAATTTCTGTATTTTCACTACTGTTGGATTCTTGGGGCTTAAAATGTAGGAAAAAATTTTAAGTAAAGTTGGAAGGACTATAATTTTTGTCCTTTTAAATATAATCTCAGAACTCTTGCCAAGTGGTTCAGTTGGTTAGAGCATCATCCCATATGCCAAAAGGTTGTGGATTTGATTCCCAGTCAGGGTACAAACCTAGGTTTTGGGTTTAATCCCAGGTCTGGGCGAATGCAGGAGGCAACTGATGGATGTTTCTCTCTCACATTGATATTTCTCTCTCTCTTTCTCGCTCTCAAATCAATAAAAAGATATCCTCGGATGAAGATTTAAAAGTAAATAAAAGCTAGAAATACTGACCAAAGGTGTCATTAAAACAAATTAGTATACTGGAAGTGCTTTTCCACCTGCTTCTGCAAATTAATAAGAACACCTAATTTTAAATTTAATGAGTATGCTTCATGTTCTATAACTTTATAAGCATATATCTCCCTAATTTTAAATTCAGAACCTTGGTTTTCCTTTAATGTGACAAAAAAAGTGGGGTTTTTCTGAAGTACATTATTCAAAAAGACTTTTTTTAAAAAAAAAACCCTCACATTATTTATAAAAATAAGAATCAAAATGACTCCTTGTTGGAACAAAAATTTGTAGGGGCATTAGCATTTCTAAAAATAAAACAAATTACTACAAACATCTTCAGACAACAGAAACAGGAATTTCCCCTTTGGCCACTTAAAATAAAGCAGGAGGAGCACCTCACTGCACCCACACTAATAAAATTTTCCAAAATATGGATCCAGTTCAATGACCTGAATGCTTTGATTACTTTCCCTGCCTGAAAAACTATTAATTATTGATGGTCATTTTCTCATGTACTTCCTTAAGAAACCTTCCCTCCTAATACCTTTCAATCATATATATATATAT
>NW_006286140.1:6159524-6160463 GCF_000327345.1 Myotis davidii
AAACCAGGTAAACAAAACACAAAAGTCTTGAGTTGTGTGTGAATGTGGAGTGATGGATCTCCCCAAATGGACTGGTTATGGACTTTTGTGCGCTCGCCAAAGGGAAGGCTGGGCCTCTATCTGGCTAGGTTCCATATCACTGAACCCCAACTTTCTAAAGCTGGGCCTTCTTCTTCCTTCCTGTTTCACTTGCCAGCTGCCAGGTTGTTGACTAACATCTACCGTCATCGGGCTGCCTGCTCCGGGTTCCCAGCCCGGAGGGAGTTACCCCAGCACCTGGCAATGCCCATCGAGCCTCCACGCTGGTGGCCGCGCTGGAGCATTACCAGGACACCTGCAGGGCTGTGCGGGCTCCTCACCGCCACACTCCGGGCTGAGAACAAGCAAGGGAGTTCCTACTCAGGGCTGTGGGTTTTCCCCCAACGCAGCACACACTCCCCAGGTGACAGGGCTCGAACAGTCCGCCGGAGGGATCCCCAACGTCTCCTGTGCCCGCAGCAGCCGCCTTGCTTTCCGAAAAGCTTTCTCGGTCTGTTCTCCGAAGTCGGAGAAGCAACAACCTCCGGGCTCACCTGAGCACTGAAAAGGTGCAGGCAGTCGCGGGGAGACGGCAGCGCTGGAGAGAAAGAAAATAGTGTACGGGGTTAGGAGACACCCTCAACCTCAACGCAACGAATCAGGGAACCCCGTCGCCGCAACACCCCGGCCCGGGAATTTCTCTTCCTCGAGCAGTGAACCCCACCCCGCACCCCGCTTCCAATCCGGAGAGGGATCAGCCCCCTAGGGCATCCATCCACCTCCCACCTGGGCGAGGAGCGCTGCGCATGGGGAGAAAGAGGGTTTGCACCCCAGCCGAACTGCTTTGTGCAGAGCTGTCACCCCAAATCAGCCGTATCCCCTCCGGTCATCCCCAAGCCGCGTGCGCCTCACCTCCGAGAG
>NW_006286140.1:6160839-6182405 GCF_000327345.1 Myotis davidii
GCCCGTGGCGGTTCGGAGCTAGACCGTGAGGCAGCGGGCGACTGGCGAGGTAGGTCCCCTGCGGTCCAGCGAAAGCGCGGGTGAGAGATGGAATGATCCGCTGGGTGCGAGCCTGGGATGGGGTTCCGGAACGGGCAGCCTCGAAAGGATGGACAGCCCAGCCATCCGCAATGGGATGCAGGGAGCAGAGTGAAATCTGAGAATAGAGGCCGGGAAGTAAATGACTTTGCTGTGAGTCCATTATTTAAAGTTAAGCCAAAAGGTTCTTGTGTATCAGTGATTGGTAAGAGAAGTACTTGCCAGAATAGTGAGTGATGCACTGGGGTTGGTGTGTGTGTGTGTGGGGGGGGGAACTGGGGTGCTTTAAATATTGTCTTGCTCCATGGTGTTAACACAGGTGTAAAACTTCTATGTAAAAATTAAACTTTGTGTACTTTAAGGAAGTCATTCTTAAATTTAGCAAAATTTTTTAAAAAGCAGTAACATGTTTTTGTTTAAAGGTGGGGGCCCACCCACGGAGAAATTAGCGACCAAAAGAGCACATCTATTTCCATGTATGGGGGAAAATACTAGTGAAACTTGCCTTTCCTGATTTTTATAATTTGCGGTTTTATCTGATTTTAGAACGAAACTTTTTATTTCTCCAGAAAAGAACATGGACAAGTTAAGAAGCTGTTAATGTTCTCAGGGGTGATTAAGTTATATTCCTGGTGTTCAGTTACATTTCAAGGTTGCGTGAGAGGGATAGAGTTGTACAATCCAGGTTGCTCTGCCTCTGGGATAAAATTATGCTTTCCTTTTGTTTTAAGTAGAGAACTGCTTAGTGACATCTCAAGCCCAAAATTTCAACTGGACATGGAGATAAAAAACAATTCATTGCTTTTCTGTACCCAATATCAGATACTTCCTGCTAACCTCTCAAAAAACTCTGAGAGCCTTGCAAAAGTCATTCGTTAACAAATATTCACTGAGAAGTGAATTTATATTCCCAATTACAAGGGATGTGCCTTCTTAAATTCTAAGCACATCAAAGCCAAAATTTGCATTAAAATGAACTTTTCCTTTTTATGTTTTTATGCTTTGTTTGCTATTCTCAAGAATAAATCATTAAGTTAGAACCACCAATAATAGCATACTAATATAATTCAAACTACTGTATAGAAATTTTATAAATAAAAAAGCAAGATAGTTATTAACTACAGAATAAAAAAGTTATACAACAAAGTAAAAGTAATTGCAGAATGCTAAGCTGTGGGAAGTATTTAATGAGTCAGAACAATGTGTACTCTGCATATTTAATAAAAAATCTGCTACTGAAAAGATAGGGAAAATGAGAAGGGTGTGTGTGTGTGTGTGTGTGTGTGTGTGTGTGTGTGTACGTGCGTGTTGGGAAGTTGAAAGAGGGCTAACTGCTTATCTTCTCTAGAAGCTACCTAGAAATGAAAAATCAAGAAGATACAAAATAAACTTGTTATTTTTGAGATATAGAGTTAAATTTCAAGACTTAGCTATAAAAGTTAAAGATGGTTGGGAATGGGAGCTATTATTTTCATAACTGTTGAATTTTAAAATTGTATGCATTGTAACATTGATTAAAAAAACAGAAGTAAGCATTTAAAAATACGTGGTATATTTACACCATGAAATACTATGCAGCTCTTATAAAGAAGGATCTCTTACCCTTTGGAGGGACTTGGAGAGTATTGTGCTAAGGGAAATAAGCCAGTCAGAGAAAGACAAGTACCACATGATCTGACTCATATATAGAATCTAATGAACAGAATAAACTGATGAACAAAATAGATCCACATACGTAGAAGCATGAAACAGACTGATAAATCTCAGAGGGAGGTGGGGGAGATTAATTAAAGAACTTATATTCATATAAGCATAACCCATGGACATAGACTATAGTGTGGTAAAAGCCTAGAGGTTTCTGGGCTGGGTGGAGGGGGGCCAATGAGGGGGGGAAGGGGGACATCTGTAATACTTTCAACAACAAAGATAAATTTTTTACAAATTTTTAAATTAAAGAGTAACTGAGATGTTAGAAAAAATTATCTTAAGTTTATAAAAGTTATAAAGTATGAAATGCCTGTTTGTTTTTTTCTCCTCTCCTTTTCTTAACTTAAAACCTTTTACTCTAATGTTAAGATGTAATTCAATTTTTGTATGGCTTTTCTTGTGATGTTGAAATATTTTTTAAGAACCATACTTCTGAGGAGAATAGTTTTTTTATTTCATTCTTCAAGAGAATTGCAGTGCCCTTAAATGTCAACATTGCAAATATTTCCCACTTAGGCATTAGAGACATCTGCTTGTAAAGCAAAGGTACCCACGAAACTATGGATGATACAAGAACTTCACTTGATGTTAAAGAGTACCCCGATACTGAGGTACAGAAAAACCGAATACTAACTCTGGAAGACTGGCAAGAAAAGTGGGTGGAGCGCAAAATCACATTTCATCAAGAACAAGGACACCAGTAAGAAATGTTTGGTGTATAACCGAGAAATGCTCGATCAGAGACTGACTTTGGCAACAGAAATAATAACATAGGCACACATTATTTGACTGATTTTAAGATGCACATTTTAGCATCTCTAAAAACAGAACCAATCTATGTCATGTCATAGGTGATTAGCCATGTTTCCTCTTCCCCCAGAGTATAAATAATGGTGTGACTTACAATTGAAGGCATCTTAGATTTATGAAATATGGTTTTCTTTTTTAAGCCCTTGTAGCATCTATATATTGGACATGTGTGCTTATACATACAGCAGATGCTCAAGTGACATTAATGCCTATATCTCTTTATACTGAGAAGTGGTGGTGTTCTTACTTTGCTTTCTAATAACGTGTTCAAATGTTAAAGTATTATCTATATAGGGGAAGAAAAGTTGAAAGAAATTAGCAAGTGAGCCAGGATGTTGAGCCACGTGTTAGTAGCAATAGTGGGCTTCCAAGAAGGGACAATAAATCTTAGGCCAGTGCTGAGTCAAGTGGTCATGTCAGATATTCCTTGTTCCAGGCAGTCATCTGCCCTCCCAGGGGACATTTTTATTATTATTAACTAGAGGCCCGATGCACAAAAACTTGTGCACTCGGGGGGGAGGGGGGCCCTCAGCCCGACCTGTGCCCTCTCGCAGTCTGGAACCCTTGGGGGATGTCCACCTGCTGGCTTAAGCCAGCTCCCCAGGGGATTGGGCCTAAGCTGGCAGTCAGACATCCCTCTGGGAGACCCCGGGGGATGTCCACTTGCCAGCGGGGAGCAGGCCTAAGCTGCAGTCGCACATCCTTAGCGCTGCTGAGGAAGCGGGAGAGGTTCCTACCACCACCACTGTGCTGGCAGCCGTCAGCCTGGCTTGTGGCTGAGCAGAGCTCCTCCTATGGGAGCGCACTGACCACCAGGGGGCAGCTCCTGCATTGAGCATCTGCCCCCTGGTGGTCATTGTGTGTCATAGTGACCAGTCATTCCCAGTCGTTCTGCTGTTAGGATCAATTTGCATATTACCCTTTTATTATATAGGATTGCATTTGCACACCGTGGGTAATTGGGGCAACATCCCAGAATCATTGTATGGGTTATCTCTGTCATGTGGATGGCCTTAAAAGAGCCACATCTCTACAGAGGAATTAACTACAAGAATAACTATAACTCTTCAGAGCTCCTTCTGAGACCTGAGCACACATTTAGAGAGCGTGAAAAGCTCAGTGTACCCAAGGGCTCCCCCACATCTCACACACACATGTAAACACATACACAGATACCTTTGAGAGAGTAATAAAGAAATTTCAAAACATCAACCAAAGAAATTTGTATTTTATTTTTAACTAGAGGCCCGATGCATGAAATTCATGCAAGAGTAGGCCTGCCTTCCCCCTGCTGCTGGCACCAGCTTCTCTCTGGCACCCGGGACCTGGGCTTCCCTCACAGCCCCAGCTTTGTCTGGAAGGTTGCCCGAAAGGACCTCCAGTCTAGTTAGCATATTACACTTTTATTATTATAGATTATTAATCAAGACAGCCCCATATTTAAGTCACATTAACCACTCATATGTTACTGAGCAAGCTACTTCGCCTTCCTATTCCTTTTTACGTCAACTGGAGATTATAATAATGCTATCTACTTTGTAAAGTTGGGAATAGTGAGGTAATACATGAAAAGTACTTAGCGTCATACAGTTGTAGTCCTTTCCTCTGCATTGGCTAATTTTTAAAACTTTGTTTTTCTCCCCAGGCTATTAAAGAAGCATTTGGATGCTTTCCTTAAAGGCGAGAGTGGACTGAGGGTATTTTTCCCTCTTTGTGGGAAAGCAGTTGAGATGAAATGGTAAGAGCAGATATGCATTAACACACTTTCTTATCTTGGTGAAAAGTACTTGTAGCTGAGAGCATTTGTAAAATGCCTGCTATAGCTTAACTGTGGCCATGAAATTGACGACATTTAAACTATATTATTAGACTTGATCCTAACCAAGTCAGTTCAGATGACTGAACCAGAAAAAAGAATTACTTTGGAAACTACCTGCCTGAAAATTATTAACTCTATAAATAGATTGTCTTATTGCCAAGTCATAAGTGATAAGAACAATCTAGAGCAGTGATGGCGAACCTTTTGAGCTCGGCGTGTCAGCATTTTGAAAAACCCTAACTTAACTCTGGTGCCGTGTCACATATAGAAATTTTTTGATATTTGCAACCATAGTAAAACAAAGACTTATATTTTTGATATTTATTTTATATATTTAAATGCCATTTAACAAAGAAAAAGCAACCAAAAAAATGAGTTCGCGTGTCACCTCTGACACGTGTGTCATAGGTTCGCCAGAGTGACTCCCACCGACAGAGTTCTGGGAAGTGGCAGCAGCCACCACAGCAGTAGAAGCAGCAATTTATCTGTGTGCAGACCCAATATTAGAAGAAGATGCTAATTAAAGTGAAGACGCTCACCAGAAAGGAGATTGAGGTTGACATTGAACCCACAGATATGGTGGAATGAATCAAGGAACGTGTGAAAGAGAAAGAGGGAACCCTCAACCACCCCCCACTCCCATCTACAGTGGTCACTGTAGATGAGCTGCTGCTGCTGCTGCGATGATGAGAAGACTACCCTCATAGGATTTTATAATCAGTAGCTGATTGTAAAATCCTAGGTGGTTCAGTCCTCCACCTGGTGTTGGGCTCTAAGAGGAGGAGGTGGCTTTAGGCAGTGATGGACCCTCTCTCCATTTTACCTGCTTGCCCTGTCTCTCGTAATGAGGCACCATATATCCTGCCATTCTCTGGGGCTCCAGAGCCACTGCCCCCTCTTCTGGATGCCCAGTCTTGTGTGTCTATGGGTAGGAGACCTTGAGGACCCCAGGATGGCCCCTGTCCCAAATGGCCCCTGCTGGCTATTGGGTTTTAGTTTGCAGTCCTGTGTACTTCCCTCTCTGATGGCTGTGTCCCTGCCCTGGTTGTCAACAAGCAGAGACAAGATTGGTATGATGAAACAGACAATTAGATGTGATCGTTAAATATTTTAGGTTTAAAATCACTTATGATAATACCAGAACTAAATTGTATATAATTGCATAGAAATTATTATACTAGAGGTTTTTCATTTATCTTACTAATTTGTAGATTGAGGTCTATACAGATGCCAGATTTGAATAAACTATGACTTGAGGCCCAAAAAGCATTAAAAAAATGTTTAAGACATTTTCTTAGGGTTTTTTAAAATATATTTTTATTGATTTCAGAGAGGAAGAGAGAGAGAGAAACATCAATGATGAGAGAATCATTGACTGGCTGCCTCCTGCATGTCCCACACTGGGGACTGAGGCCACAATGCAGGCATGTGCCCTGACCAGGAATTGAACCGTGACCTTCTCCTGGCTCATAGGTGGATGCTCAACCACTGAGCCACACCGGCTGGGCTTAGGTGTGTTTTTTTTAAGGGCAATATCTATAATAATAAAAGCATAATATGCAAATCAACCAAACAGCAAAATGTCCGTCCAGACAGCCTTCCAGACGACCATGCTATGACATGCTCTGGCACTAGGCCAGCCAACGTGGATGTGATGCAATTGGTTGGGGGGCCCTGCCATCACCCCACAATCGTCCCGCAGAGGGAGGCCCAAGACACCCCTCTGCAGGACGATTGATGGGGTGGCGGCCCAGACCACCGGCCGGTGGGGCAATTGATCAGGAGGCAGGGGCTCTGTGATCGCTCCAAAGAGGGAGGCCCAGTCCACCCTCTGCATGGCAATTGATCACAGAGCCCCTGCCCATTTGGCCCGCAATCGATTGCCCCACAGATGGAGGCCCAGGCCACCAGCCAGCAACGCTGTGGCAGGTGTGGGGGCCAGCCAACAATCACCCCACCGAGGGAGGCCCAGGCCAGCCAAGGGATTGGGACCAGTGGTGGAGGAGGGAGGGCAGCAATGCACAAATGGGAAGCAGTGGCAGCAGCGGGGGCAGGGCCAGCTGCTGGCAGCGAGGGGAAGGAAAGCCCCGATAGGTCCTGATCACCAGCCAGGCCTAGGGAGCCCACCTGAGGAGTTCTGGATAGGGAGAGGGTACAGGCTAGGCTAAGAGAACCCCCCCCCAGTGCATGAATTTTGTGCACCAGGCCTCTAGTATTCCAATGTTATCCAGCCTATACCAGTCTATAGTAAGCAGTGTTTCATTTTTCCATATGTTGAATGGAAATAAAAATTCATGCAGCTGGTTTAGACTCTTTTGTTTATATAACTTCAAAAAATGCATGAAAAATATAAAAGAAATATTCCCTATACATTAACTTACAAACTTCCTAGGAAATATGAAAGACACATTATTAAGATGTTTATTTTAGAACTATAAACAGTTCATGCTCTGACCACATAGAAAGTGTGTAGTCTTATGTGGGTAATAGGTACAGTGACTTCTGCTCTACCTTGTATTTAAAAAATGTGAATTTTGTTCAACTCCATTGATATATGGGGGAATAATTTGAGCATGACATGAATTTTACATTTGTTTAGTCTGCAAGAAGCATGAAGTGAAAGCAGATAACTCTGCCCAATGGAACTAAGCTGTGTATGAGTAGGCAAAACAAACACAGGCACACACCTCAAAGGCCTCCCAGAGGCCTCAGTTCATCCTGTGTGCTGTGAGTCAGTCCCATCCACAGCTAGAGTTAGGACTTTAAACTCGATTCCCAATAATCCTCTGTCCATCACTTCACAATAACTCAAAAGCTGTAGCCCTTCCAACGCCCAGTTCTACAAGTAAACGTCTGGTCTTTCTCAAGGTGTAAAGTGCCATGTTGTAGTATTTGTATATTATATAACCATTTAACATGTGTACACTGTGCCAAATTTCTACTAGTTTTCTGTCTTTTTCCACTGACAAAGGTTTTTTCTTCTTATGTAATGTTTACCCAGTTTATTTCTAAATATTGGTTCACAGAGATAAGTTATAGCAAATACTTAACAACTTTTTTAAACATTATTTTTAAGTTAAGGAATAATCCTGGGGGGAGAGGGGAGGCAGCTGGTTATCAATACTTGTTTTCAGAATGAGATGGGAGCATCTTTCCCCTGCCGTGTGCTTTGTGTTTGATATCATAATGCTTGGGTTAGAACCAGACAATTCAGCACAAAGCCTTGAGTGTAAATTGTTGGTATCAAAACATCTCACTTGGTTTAATCTTTTTTAAGTAGGGGCAAGAGGGAGATGACTGTGTCCCAAAAGAAAGGGAGTCTGCAATGAGGATTTACAAACACTTTGAAAGTTTATAACCTCATCAGAAACTGCCTTAAGCCACACTCCTGACCTTATAGATGAGTAACAAAAAAAATGAAATAGATTCTTGGGAATTAAGCCATGTTACTTTAATTTGCTACTTTTTTCAGCATTCTGTGCATCTTAAAAACTGTTATTGGGGGAATCATTTTCTGGCAGAATATCTTTGTCAAACAAAATTATTGGCCTTGTGGGAGCTGAAGTCAGTCACCTTTTTGGTGAATTTAAGTGGATTTTGGTGAGCTTGAAGTTCTATATTTCCTTAAGGATAGTTTTTAAACTCCCAGAGAAAATCCACTCTTCAGATGCAAAAACTCATCTTTAGGGTAAAGAGTTAAGGGTCCAGAGGTTATAACAGTTCATGAGGTCAGAGGGAGCCAGCCTGGCACCTGGACCATAGCTGACAGATTCCAACAGAAAGTGTATTTAAATTCTCCTATTGACAGTACTGAGCAGGGGAGAGGGTAGCGTTGGGTTAGTAAGATAACGGAATACTGTTTTTTAACCAGTGGGTCTGGGGGAGAGTGCCTGGAGCAAACAAAGTAACTGTTCCCTTTTTTGAAACAAAACTAAAACCTGAAAATATTTTTTTGTTCAGTAAAAATGGGGTAGAATTTTATTGTTCCCTAGCCATATGGGACCATTTCCACTGAGAAGTGAACAGTGGGGACTCAAAATTTTGAAGAAATTTGAAGAAAGGGAAAATTGGCTTTCTGTTACAATTGGCAAGTGTTCCAATGGGGCTTTGTTTTGGTCAGCAGGTATCGTGTTGTGTGTGCACATGTGGACCAGTGTCTCTGCTGAGTTTATAAAGTTCAGAAAAGATGGTTGATAAAATGTTGATTTTTGTTAATTTATCTCAGTGAAAACTCACTGGAACTCCAATAAACAAATACATACCTACATACATGCATACATAAATGCATAAATGTATAATCGACATACATTACGTTAGTTTCAGGTGTACAGCACAATGATTTGATATTTGTAGGTACTGCAAAAGGATCACCACAATAAGTCTTGTTAACATCTGTCACAATACATAGTTATAATTTTTTTTCTTCTGACAAGAACTTTTAAGATCTACTCTTAGCAACTTTCAAATACAGGGTGGGGCAATAGTGGGTTTAAGCTGTGAGTGTGCAGTTTATTCTTGAATTATTATTAATTATTGTATTATTTTCCATAGGAACAACTGAAAACCTATTTTTGCCCCACCCTGTATGCAATACAGTATTAGTATCTATATCCTCGTGCTGTACATTACATCCCCATGACTTATTTATTTTATAACTGGAAGTTTGTACTTTTTGACCCCCTTCACCCATGTTGCCCAGCCCCCAACCCCAGCCTCTGGCAACCATCAATCTGCTCTCTTTATCTATTAATTAATTTGTTATTTTATTTTATTTTTAGATTTCACATATGAATGAAATCATATGGTATTTGTCTTTCTCTTCTGACTTATTCAATTAGCATAATGCCCTCAAGGCTCACCCAGGTTGTCACAAATGGCAACGCTTTGTTCTTTTTTTATAGCTGAATAATAGTACATTATGACAAAGTTTTTAATGTTGCACCCCAACCCTTATCTTCTCCATGAGCCTTGTGATTTTTATTGCATGATTTTGCATAGTGCAGTGATTTCTAGGTAGGCATATGTTGCATTATCGCAGAACTGACTGTGTGTGTGTTTAATTTAATTTGGCATAAAGTCAATACTTTGCCTAGGTATTTTGTGCCACTGGTCGTGTTTTCTCTGGAGTGCAGAATTCCAAGTCTGTGAGTTCTGTAATTATATAGCTTACCAGGAAAATTCTAGTTATTTGCATATGATAATTAAGTAAATTTCTGGGTAGAATGTATTGTAAATGGAAATTATAAGATTGTAAGTAAATGAAAATTATAAGATTTTTTATAGAAAAGATTTTTTCTAGAGCCATAGGCTCCAGTACCATAGCTACTGGCCGCTTGTGGCTATTTAAATGTAAACTAGATCACACTGGCCACGTCCCAGGCGTTCGACAGCCAGTGTGGTTGGTGGCTGCTGGCCTGGACGGCGTCGGTCCAGACACGTCCATCGTCACTGAAGGTGGTAATGGACAGAGCCGATTTAGAGAAATTGAAAAGTATTTTTAATCCATAGGATGCTTTTAAATCAGAAACTCTCCTAATAAAGTCCAGTTGTAGTAAATCAACACTTTAAGGAATAATTTTCCAAAATTACAAATTATTTTCCTGAAGTCATATAAATGAATTTTTCAGAATTCCATATAACATATGGTTTGAAAATATATAGATTCACTTTCTGTGGATCTATATGTTCTATGAAACCCTTGGAACCTGAATGCATATAAATCCCTTAAAGTTAAGGCAAATATGTGCTTATTGGGCATATCCTTTTATTTAGTACTATATTTAAAGTAAACACTTAAGTGTAAATATATGGTTTTATGCAGGTTTGCAGATCGGGGACACAGTGTAGTCGGTGTGGAAATCAGTGAACTTGGGATACGGGAATTTTTTACAGAGCAGAATCTTTCTTACTCAGAAGAACCAATCAAGGAAATTCCTGGAGCCAAAGTATTCAAGGTTTGTTTTGTTTTTTCGTAAATAATTATTTCCATACCCCCACAAAAATGTTTTTTCAATATGAATGAGAATACTATGTAAGTGTACATAAGATTCACTTATAAATTAAGGAGCTAGGGCTTAAAAAGATTGATGGATAGCCCAGCAGCATGGTTTAGGCGTTGAGCGTCAACCTATGGAACAGGTCATGGTTTGATTCCTGATCAGGGCACATGCCTGGGTTACAGGCTCGATCCCCAGTGTGGGGCATGCAGGAGGCAGCCAATCAATGATTCTCTCTGATTATTGATTTTATTTATTTTTAAAGACAGAGTAAGGCAAAGGGAGAGAGAGCGAAACGTCAATTCGTAGCCTCCAGTGTGCACTCCAACTGGGGATCAAACCCACAAAACTGGGTATGTGCCCTGACCTCGAATCAAACTGGTGACCTTTCGGTGCACAGGATGATGGTCAACCAATTGAGCCACACCAGCCAGGGCCTATATTATTTTTTAAATTTACAAATTGTCATTTCTGAAACCTGTCTTGTGCCACACCCTGCATGAGACATTGAGAAGATAATACAGTCCCTGCCCTAAAGAATCCTTTAGCTTAGAAGAGAAAAGAGAAACGCAGAGAAAGCTGTCATAAGTGGAGTTATGTGTAATGGCATGGGTATTAAGGGAACAGAGAGGAAAATTACGAAGCCCAGCCTAGGGGAGCTTCCTGAATGAAGCATGGTGACTGACAGGGCTGGGACAGGCAGGGTGTCACATGCATGGTCTCAGATGCCCTATGAAGCTGGTACCTTCAGACTGTGCAGCAAAGTTTTATTTTATTATTATTATTTTTTAAAATATCAGGTTTAGGACTTGCAGGGTCCCCTCACCCCCAAGTTGTTGGTTTTTTTTTTATTTTTAGGGAGAGGGGAAGGGAGAAGGATAGAGAGATAGAAAGAAAGATTGATGAGAGAGGATCATCATTGATTGGCTGCCTTTTGCACCCCCCACACTGGGGATTAAGCCCACAACTCAGGCACGTACCCTGACCAGGAATCAAACCAGTGACTTCTTGGTGCATGGGTCGATGGTCAACCACTGAGCCACACCAGTGGGACATGTGCAGCAAGGTTTAAGTGGGAAGGTGACAAGGCCAGATTTTCCTTTGAGTCAACAGACCCTTGTGGCCTCAAGGGCAGTACATTTGAAGGGAAGGAGACTCCTGACAGAGTAGATGGGAGGCTGTGGGCGGTGGTCTGGGAAAGAGATCTTGAAAACCTGAGCTAGGAGAGTGACAGGGGTGCTCAGAGGAACACGGGTAGGGTAAAGCAATGTTGAGGATGCCAAACAGGGGGTATTTAGTGATTAACTGAGAGATCAAGAGGATGATGAGTTCCTATTTCCAGAATAGATGGCAGGTTGAATGGCAGGGAATAAAGAGAAAATGAGTTTTGTTTTGGAGATGCTGAGTTTAAGAGACCTGTAGAATGGCAAAGGTGTAGCTGGCAAATGGTTTTAGGTCTCTGAAATGCAGGGCAGCACTTGGGTTGGAAAGAATAGATTTGGAAGTTGTCATCCTGTGGCCAGAATGATCCAGTGGCACTGCTTCACCGGCTTGGGGTCATAGTGTGGGGATAATAAAGGCCCTAATGTGAACAAGCAGAGGGGGTAAGCCACTTGCATTTGGAAGAGCCTCAAAAGACAGGCAGGAGAGTGGGAAAGCTTAAGTGAAAAATGCAAAGGCTTCAGGTGTGCCCTGATTGGAGGCGGTTGGGCTGGGGAAGCCAAAGTGGGGCTAGCTAGAGGGGGCCATACTCTGTGATGGGTTTAGGTTATATATTTGACTTTCTCTGGTTGGTCTTGAGTGGGGAGGGTAAGAAGTAAGGAGGCTGGCAGTCACTGACCACATAAGTGTGGTTTGGCTTCCCAGGCTGGTTGCTGGGAGCTTATGGGTCCAAGTTCTCTTGTCTTACGTGGTCTGGCCATTGTTGGTACATTCGGTCTCTCACAAAGTACTCTCATTTTTAAATACTGAAATTAATTGCTCAGGACTTTAGGAGGCTTGCTAGTACTTTATTTTACAGCTTCCTCCCATTCCATTCACAATCATCTAAGAATCTCAGAGTACTCAGCTCAAAGAGGTGAGTCCTGCTCTCA
This sequence comes from Myotis davidii, assembly GCF_000327345.1. NCBI lineage: Eukaryota > Metazoa > Chordata > Mammalia > Chiroptera > Vespertilionidae > Myotis > Myotis davidii. Next base: position 6,173,343 of record NW_006286140.1, read on the forward strand.
CATGCCTCTTGGAGGAATGGCTCTCAGCCCTCACATTCGAAGTCACCTGTGGATCTTTTAAAGTTCCATAGTCTGAGGACTCACCTCAGGCCAAATACGTCAGAACCTCTGGGGTGGGGCTGGCGTCAGTACTATTGAAAGTTCCCCAGTGATTCCAGTCTGCATGCACAGTTAAGATGCACTGTCTAGCCTTAGCTGGTTTGGTTCAGTGGATAGAGCATCAGCCTGCGGACCAAAGGATCCCAGGTTTGATTCTGGTCAAGGGCACATGTGTTGGTTGCAGGCTCCTCCTAGCTCTGTCTTTCCCTGTCTCTTTTACTCTTCTAAAAAATTAATGGGAAAATATTCTCAGGTGAGGATTAACAAAAAAAAAAAAAAGGAAGAAAAGAACTGGTCTCCCTGCCTCCAGGCCCAGGCCTCTCTGGGCTGTCCCCAGAGTACTTCTGAACTGGTCTTCAAAGACCCTCCCTCCTGTATTTATAAACCTCTGTTGGCACCTCATTTCAGAATATAATCCAAGAGTTTCACATCCTGATGCACCTTTGCTAACTTGCCCTTCACCCCTGCCCGCACCCCACCTCCTAGACTTCCGTCCTCTGGACATGATGGGATCCATGTCATGGTACTGCCCCTGGACTGCACCCCCGACCCCTGTAATGTGAGCAGATGCACCAACACCCTTTCAAAGCTGCCTCTTGTTCAGCCTTTCCCCAGTCAGTTCCCTGTTCTGTCCTCTGTTCTCACAGTTCTCAGACACACAACCAGAACCGTACAGGCCGTTCTGCAGTGTAAAGTTTCTCTGTACCCACGCCTCTCTGCTGCACCAGGCTGTCCCCACTGTGGTCAGAGACGGTGTCAAATTCGCATCCACTATCTAGAACCAGGGTAGTCCTATCCACAAAGCACTCAGAAAATACTGCTCATTAGATGAATGAATGAAAGAGCAAAGGGGACATCACCCCAACTGCACTTTTCATGAATAACTTTTAATATATTTTACCTTTCTCTATCAGCTTGCCTGGTATTGATTGAACTGGACTCTGATGAAATAAATATTGCTAAATTTTAACAAGTTAATGAGGTTAATCTCTCTTTATTTTCTCCTTGAGTTGATCCAAAAGAACAGTTGTTGTTTTTTAAAAAGTTCACCATTAAAAAATGTCTTTCAGTAAAATTTTATTTTCAGTAAAAACATTATCTGCAGTAAAATTATATCCTTTATATTTAATTATGCATTCTCTCTCCACCACCTTTGTTTTTCCCCTCTTTTCTTTCCTTTACTACTCAGTTATCTCCTAATAAGAAGACTTTTTTTTCTTGACTTTTTCATTACAGAGTTCTTCGGGGAACATCTCATTGTACTGTTGCAACCTTTTTGACCTTCCCAGGTAGGACTGAATACTACCTCTGCACTTTTGGAAACCTCAGTACTTGCTGGCCGTGCTGGGGTGGGGGCAAGTCTTTCCTCTCCCCATCCACTGGTAGTAGCACTCACAAAGCATTGGTTTGAGTCTGTTCTGCAGTTATTTTTATCGTAGGCTACACTGACAAAAAATCAGTGAGGCCAGCAGTCATTGAACACGTCCTACCTCCCCAATATTTTTGCTCTTGGATAGCTTCCAAACTATGGAAAACATTGTCATGACCCTAGACAAGTAAGTAAAAGGAAGGGAAAGCAAGACAGGTGTCACCTTCATACCTAGGTCTGTAACACCAGCTGAAGTACCAGCATGCACCATGGGAATCACTGTTCGATGTGTTAAAGATTTGATGTTTCTTATATAAAATGTTGTAATTTTTTTTCTTTTTTTCTGATAGAGCAAATATTGGCAAATTTGACAGGATTTGGGATAGAGGAGCATTCGTTGCTATTAACCCAGGTGATCGTAAACGGTTAGTAATTTGGTTTCTTTAATTATGTTGGCTTTTCATTTCTTTCTTCCTTTCTTCCTTTCTTTACTTTTTTATTTCTTGCCTTCTTAATTTAGTATGCTGTGCTTTTTCTGGATTCTAGACAATTAGCTAGGCTTTTACTGGTTTAAAGTAGCATTTTGTATTTGAAATTAGAAGACCTAAATCCAACACCATTTTTGTCTAAAAAGTGTAGGATTTGGCCATAGGGACCTGGGTGCAAGGCTTGTGACTGTCATTTCCAAGCTGTGTTGCCTTGATCAAAGTACCCACCTTCTCTAAGTCTCAGTTTACTCCTCTGCAAAATTGTGATATTTCTACTAGTGCCACCATCACCACCTCCGCTAACATACCAGGTGACACTTGTCATACATTTGCCATGTGCCAGACATTGTTTTAAATACTTTATGTGCATCAACACATTTCACCCACAAAACAACCCTGTGAGGTATATGCTCTCATTATTCCTGAAACTGAACCCAAGTTCAGCCGCCTGCCACTACAAAAGCCAAACTGGTGAGATAGGTGCTGGTGAGAGGTAAGTGGTTTATTCAAGTGCCGGTGACTCAAGAAGATGTTTCTTTGTTACTAATGTTGTGGGCCCCACCCCATAACAAAGCAACAGATTTCCGGAGGATGAGGACCAGAAATCAGGATTTTAAAAAGATTCCCAGGTGATTCTAATGTGCAGCCAAGGTTGAGAACCACTGCCCTACAGCATACCATGTCCCACAGTAAACCTACAGAATCAGTCTGTGGGGATGGAGCTCAAGCGTCTTTTTTTTTTTTTTTTTTGAGCAAGCGCCCAGGTGATTTTGGGATCTGCCTGGGAAGAGGTGTCACTGCCCCAGAGCACACGGTGGCCCTTTGGGAAGAATGTGTTCAAAGTGGCCAGACCCCTGGGTACATCGGGGTGGAAGTGGTCTCCGCTGTCTCGTTGTGAAGTCTTCTGGTCTGAGCGGCTCTGGAAGCAGCCTCATTTTCACTCCCATCTTTGCTATTTCCCAGTTTAGGCTGATGACATAATTTGTGGAACCAATTTCTGACTTTTAGAATGAGAATCGGCTTCACAGGATTGTTAGAAGAAATAAGCTCAGTGATGTAGGTGAAAGTAAAGGCTGCCTTCCCTCCCTGCCAGGCTTTGCCTTTGTAGAGAATTCTAACACGTACTTTTTTGTGCGCTTTTGTTTGTTTTAGCTATGCAGATATAATGCTGTCCCTAATGAGAAAAGGGTTCCAGTACCTCTTGAGTGTTTTTTCTTATGATCCAACTAAATATGGAGGTAAAGTCTTTTTGTTTTCCTAATTGCCTCATTTCCTGATTTAATTCTATGACATGAATAGCATTAATTTTCTCCCAATTTATCCCATAGGAAGTATAGTGTTTATACACATACACGAAGATAAGTCTAGTTTTGGCCAATGAAAGCTATAAACTTTTTCTATCTTCCCACTGGGTACATATTTTTCTCATATTCCATTCCCATTTTGTTCATTCACAGCTCAAACTATGAAAGAGAGGGAGAAATGGATGGCTCTAATGTAAAAGAGAAATCTCATGATTAGGAGGAAGAGAGATTTGTTTGCTTTGCTATAGATAAAGCATATCTATGTCATCCGTGGTGATGGGGATGCTCTGGGCAGATGCCTATGGCTGCACACACACAAACACCCTCATAGGAGGGCAGTGTCAAAAGTGGATATGTTGAGGTAGGAGGTGTGCGAGAAAAGCTCTAAACTATTGCTGTTTTTTAATTTATGAAATTTTACAATTTATTGATTGCATTTTTTTTATAACTATCTTTGTTTTGAATTTGTAAAAGTGCTGTGTGTTTTTTCTGGACCCATTTTGATGCGTTTGAACATTGAAGCTTAACTTTTGTCATCGCTGAACTTTGTCTTCAGGAAGATTTGAAAACCAGCTATGTAGACTTTTCATTTCTCAAAATTCCCTTTTTGATGTTTAGTTGTGCTTTTTAAAAAGTACTCTGTTTTAGAAACATTTACAAATGTTAGTGTTTTATTTTCTCTTTGAATCATCCTAAAAACTCATTAAAAGATGAGACCCGTTGTTCTTAATGAAATCTGGGACAATTCGATGGAAATAGAAATTAATGGGGACAGATATCAGCTCTGCTAATCTGATTTCAATTTCATTCCTGAACAGCAGGCTTAGGGAGTGGCCTATGGGAAGAAAACACAGCAAGCAAAGCCTGATGGTGGAGCTCAGGAGAGAGAGCTCTAGAGAGGGCCAGAAGCTACGTTTCCTTTAACGTTAATGGCCCTCAGCAAAGTGGGAAGGGTGTATAGAATAAAGAGGAGTGCAGGAGCAGTAGAAAATCAATATCCCAAGACGATGAAGGAAACCCTGGGGAATTTGTTAATGAACTCTGGTATGATTTCAGTGTTCCCAAGTCCCATGGCTGGCTCAGCCACCTCATCTCTGCTGGAGATGGGACCCACCTCAGAAAGCCAGGCTTTGGTATGAGCTGGTAGAAAAAAAAGCAGCAGAACCTGTCACACGCTCGCCTATTTGGCTAATCAAGTTGTATGTAGAATAAGTGTACCTGGGTTGTGGGAAATAAGCTGAGAAGTGGATCCTGAGAATTTATTTCTCTTTAGAATGAGATCTAACCATGTTTTTCTTTTACCTAGGACCACCATTTTATGTAACAGATGATGAAATTAAAAGACTATTTGGTAAGTTATGAATGTATGCTGTAACTTTTTAAATAAAGTCAACAGTTAGCTGTTCTGAGCTATTATCAAACTATTATTACCTAGAAGTACAAAATTTAAAGGTCTGAAACCATTTTATTGAAGACGATTTTGTCCTAGAAAAGGAGAGATCTCTGTAATATGCTTTTTTTTTTTTTTTTGTAATATGCCTTTTTAGCTAAGTGGTATGCTTATGTTGTAGACATTTGAATTCTTCCAGAGAGATGGTATGTTTAGTTTGGCTCTTAGGAGTTGTAAGTGATAACAATTTAGAGTTCAGAATTTGCCTTAGTAATTCCCAATTTTCATTAGAAAAAAAGAGAAAAATCTTCAGTACACAATTTTTAAAATCATTTGATGTGTTTTCAGAAGAATCCCTGATTGCATTCTTCTTAAAGGTTTAACTTGTTACCCTTTCTTCTTGTTTCAGGTTCAGTGTGCACTTGTCAGTGTCTTGAGAAAGTAGATGCATTTGAAGAACGACATAAAAGTTGGGGAGTTGATTACCTTGTTGAAAAGTTATATCTACTTACAGAAAAGTAAATGAGACATAAATAAACGCAAGTAACATCAAGTTTTAGAGCAATTGAAAATTATGCTAAGGCATGAAAATACAATGGATGACCTTTGAAAAAATTGTTCACAAATTACATCACAGTAATGTGTGTAACATTTTAGAAAAAACAATAACAACAATCACATACTAAAATGTTAAAGTAGCTACCTTTGGAAAGGAGAGTATGATTGAGGAGCGGGGGTGAAAGATTATACCTGGGTGTTTTACTTACAAATTGAAGGCTTTTTTTAACAATCACCATGTTTTACCTCTATAATTAAAAAATAAAGAGAAATGCAATGCATACAGCTTAAATATAGTTGACATAGAAAAATTGTTATTCTTTATGAAATTTAGAACCATTGGGGAAATGTAACACTTTAATAGGGTTTAATGTAAAAGAAAGTGGTCTCAGAAATTACATAAAATATTAGCTTTTCCTATAAACCTTCATATTATTATCCTAGCACTGCTCTTCACATTTTTCTCTTTATATAATTTTATATGTAACAGAATCAAGAAAATGCCTTAAATTAATTAAATAAACCAATCGTATGCAACAAAATATTGTTCCTCTGTTCTCTTTGCTGGCTAGAGTTAATGTCTATACCTTGCACCCAAATTTATTTTAAAAATATATTTTTTAAAAAAGTTTTTTCTGAGTTTGGCAGTTTTTGGTTTCTTTTAATTTAATCTTTTTAAAATTACAGTCTAATGAAGTGCAGTGTACTTAGGGCTGGATTCAGGACTACTCATTATAAACGTTTAGATTTGATATTTCTCAGTGTTTCATTAACAATCATATTTTGGTAAATCAGACATCCCTCTCAAACCGCACTACCTAGTACCTAATTGATTTAGATTGTTTGGTTCATGTTAATAGGATGGCTTATTATTAAGAAACTAGAGGCCCATTGCACAAAATTCATGCATTTGTGCAAGAATAGGCCTTCGCAGCCCCGGCTGCCTCGGCCCTCACAGCCCCGGCTTCATCCGAAAGGTCGTCCAGAAGGTCATCCAGACAGTTGTTCCACTATTCGGGTTCAGTTGATTTGCATATTACCCTTTTATTATTATAGACTAGAGGTCCGGTGCACGTGATTCATGCACTGGTGGGGGGTGTGGCCTGCGGGGATCGGCCTGCTGTGAGAGCACTGCCATTCAGCCGAATGGCTGTGGACCCGCCCTCTGAGTGGCTGCTCCCTGGTCCGGCATCTTCCATGGAGCTGGAGTGCTAGCCTCTCCAGGGGACCTGTTTGGGGCCAGGCCCAGGCACAATAGCACTGAGAGGACCTGCAGCAGCCATGAACCCGCCTCCCAGCCTCCATGGTCAGCGCTGTGAGCCCGGTGGCAGCGGCGCTGCGTGGCCTGTGGGCGTCCAGAGGAGGTGGCAGGGAGCGAGAAGGAGGAGCATGGGGCAAGGAGGCAACGATCGCAGCCCGGGTTCCTGCCCATTGGCCCGGGGTTCGTAGCGGGAGCAGCCTCTCATCCCAGTGAGCCAAGCGGCATTCCCACTGTGGTAGTGCATTGACCACCAGGGGCAGCTCCTGTGTTGAGCATCTGCCCCCTGGTGGTCAGTACATGTCATAGCGACTGGTCGACCAGTTGTTCTGGTCGTTCCACCATTCAGTCGCTGGGCTCTTATATATAGGACTACAGACCCAATGCACAAAGATGCGTGCAAGAATGGGCCTTCCTTCCCCTGGCTGCCGGCACCACCTTCACTCTGGCCGGAGCCGCCTTTGCACCTTGGCTCCAGCCCAGAGCTGCCTTTTTGCCTTCCCATGCTGCCCAAAGGCCTGGAGCAAGCTTGGGGGGTTGGGGGGGATATCTGTGTCGTTGCCATGGCGACGCAAGCATCCTGCCCCGCCCCCGACCACTCGGTGCCTGCATATGCAAGTTAGCCCGCCATCTTTGTTGTGTTAATTTGCGTACTCATTCCTGATTGGCTGGTGGGCATCACGAAGGTATGGTCAATTTGTATCTTGCTGTTTTATTAGTATATATAAGTTAACTGTGTACGTGTATGTTGGCTGGTTTAAAGGGGGAAGTTTATAGACCCCTTGAATACTGATGAAAGTTATAGGTACTCTCCTTAGAAATATGTTGTAAGCAGGATACTGTGAAAACTTCCTTAGGGTTCAGAGTTGTTGACTTCCCTGCCTTTTCTGCCCCCATTTAGGAACTGCTGCCCTAGATACTCTCTGGCACTGGTCTTATTCTAATACACTTATAAGTCTATTAATTTGGAGTGTCTTCTAGCTCATAATGGTTCTCACTTCTCTGAAACCTGTCCCCAGTTCATGGTGTGGGCTTCCAGAAGCCATGACCACCTGACTCTGCCTTTTGAATAGACCAAGAAGGGACTGCTGACCTGAGTTGGGCCAATCAGATTCTCTTCAGAGATTTTTAGAATTGGGTTGAGAAAAGCAAATTAGCCACTTAGAGGGGGTGAAACTAGCAGGTGCCCCCAGCAGCAGTGAGGCAGCCACTTTGTCCTCTAAAGATGGGAGGAAAAGAGAAAGCTGTCTGCAGAAAGAAGCAGAGACGAGAACTGGAGAGAGTCCTGGGTAGTTTCAGTTTCTGTTTTCATTCTTCCTGAAGCCCAGCAGCTCTGTGGGGGAGAAAAGTGTGTGTCGCTGTGATAGAGATCTACTCTCTTTGCTGGCTAGAGTTAGTGTCTGTAACTTGCACCCAAAGATCCTTAAAAAATACAAAAGATATGTCCTTATGTAGTTGATCTTTTACATATTTTATGTCCTCATTGGGGGAATACTGACCTTTGTAAAGTCTCAAGATGGATGATATACTACATATAAATTATTTTAGAGCAATTGTATCATGTTCAGAATTTTCTAGAAATAACTTTTATTCAGCTTTGTAATTTAAATAGCAGATCCCCTGAGCCTATGGGCCCTGACTCAGTGATTTATGAAAGGCCCTGCACTGCCTAAACACCAGACATGAAGGCACTAGCATATGTACACTCTTAATGCTGTTAATGGTCAGTACACATCTCCAGCTCATCAGTCACACAACTTCAGGAGGCACAGAGAACCCCAAGCAAGAAGAACCCAAACAGGCCCACGCCCAGACACATCCTAAATACAATGCCAACAATTAAAAGACAAAGACAGAATCTTAAAGGCAGCAAGAGAAAAGCAAACTGTTGCCTACAAAGGAGTGCTCATAAGGCTGACACCTGATTTCTCACTAGAAACTCTACAGGCCAAAAGGGAATGGCATGAAGTACTCAAAATAATGGAAAGCAAGGATCTGAGACCAAGATTACTCTATCCAGCAAAGCTATCATTCAAAATAGATAGTTAAATAAAGAGCTTCCAGACAAAAAAAAAAAAGAAAAAAGCTAAAGGAGTTCATCACTACCAAGCCAGCATTACAAGAAATGGTAAAGGGACTGCTGTAATAAGAAGAAGAAAGAGAGAGAGAAACCTATGAATACAGAATTAAAATGGCAATAATAATAATAATAATAATAATAATAAAACAAAAGCAGCCAGTCCTGTCACCAGAGATGATTACTGCTAAACTGATGCTGTGTTTTCTTATCCTTTTTTTGTCTGCTCATGCAAGTGCATGTTTTTGCTAAGTTGACATCATATTATGGATACAGTATTGTCTCTCTACTATCTTCTCTATTATTTCATCAGTCCTTTCTCATGTCACTATTTTTTAGAAATTATATATATACTAGAGGCACGGTGCACAAAAATTTGTGCACTCGGGGGAAGGGGGCCGTCCCTCAGCCCGGCCTGTGCCCTCTCACAGTCTGGGACCCCTCGGGAGATAATGACCTGCTGGCTTAGGCCTGCTCCCGGGTGGCAGAGGGCAGGCCCAATCCCTAGGTGCAGCCCCTG
>NW_006286140.1:6183011-6186033 GCF_000327345.1 Myotis davidii
CAGGTCCAGCTTTAGCTCTGAGGCCTCGGCTGCTGAAAACAGGCTTCTGGCCTTTGTTTACCATCTGTATTTGATACAATGTTGCAGTCTGGCTGGCTGAAGCCCCGCTGGGAAGGTTGGAGTCCTCCGTCACTGAAGCAAGCAAGCCTCCCTGTTCGCATCAGCTGCCTGGCTGCCAGCTGCCATCTTGGCTGCCAGTTAATTTGCATATCTCGCTGATTAGCCAATGGGAAGGGTAGTGGTCGTACGCCAATTACCATGTTTCTCTTTTATTAGTGTAGATATCTGTATATTGTTAATCCTTACCCAAGGATATTTTTCCAGGGATGTTTAGAGAGGGTGGGAGGGCGAGAGGGAGGGGCAGAGGGAGAGAGAAATATGAATGTGACAGAGACACATTGATTGAATGCCTTCTACATGACTTGACAGGGGGCTGGATTGGATCTGCAACCTAGTATGTGCCCTTGACTGGGAATTGAACCTGAGACCCTCTGGTGTGCAGGCTGATGCTCTAATCACTGAGAACCACAGGCCACGACAGAAATAATATATTTTTTAAATGTGTTTTTATTGAATTTTAGACGAGAGAGAGAGAGAAAGGAAGAGGGAGAGGGATAGAGAGAAAGAAACATCAATGAGAGAGAAACATTGATTGGCTGCCTCCTGCATACCCACTACTGGGGATTGAGCCTACAACCAGGGTATGTGCCCTGACCAGGAATCAAACTGGTGACCTCTCGGTGCATGGTCGATGTTCAACCAGATGAGCCACACTGGCCAAGGCAACACTATTTTTTTAATAGATGTATAACGTTCTGTCGTATGGCAGTGCCACAATCATTTAACCTTTCTCCTGTTTAGAGTAACTCAGCAAAGGTAAGTAGTACCCGTGAGGGTGCTGTATGAGGCTTCACTGATGATTGGAGACTGTCCCGTTCTGAGGAATCTAGGACCCTAGTGACAGACTGAGCAGTGATCATTACTATGTAGTGTGGTGAGGCTGCAAGAGGAAGACACTGTCAGCCTGTAAGTGGACACTTAAACCAGCAATAAGTGAGGACAGCCCTGGCCAGTGTGGGTACATGGTTAGAGTGTCGGCCCTGATACAAAAAAGTCACGGGTTTGATTCCTGGTCAAGGGCATGTACCTGGGTTGCAGGTTCAATCCTGAGCCCCAGTTGGGAGGCAACCAATCTATGTGTCTGTCTCACATCAGTATTTCTCTCTCTCTCCCTCCCCACCTCCCGCCCTCCCACTCTCTGTAGAAAAGCAATGGAAAAAATACCATCAGATGTGGATTAACAAAAAATAATAATAATTAAATAAGTGAGGACAACATTATTTAGAGCAGGTGGGAAGAGAAGAGAAAAAGACCAAGGATGGTGTCCTAAGCAACACTTAAATTTTTCAAATTTGAGAAACAATAAAATCTCTAGGTTCCCATTTTCAACCATCTACTCCAGCTCATTTTTCTGTGGGTGCTCAAAACATTCAGGCCTGGACCACTATGCCCCTCTCCATCAAACACTCACCCCTGAGAAGCCAAGCACATGAATGTGAGGTACAAAATTAGATAGGTGGTCAGATGGGGCATTGGGAAGACAAGATGCCCCAGGGCAAAGCTAGGGATGTCACCAGAGCACAGGTCAGAGTCAAGGGACCACACAAGCTACAGAGATTCACCTATTGAGGAGGTGTCCTGAAGCTGGCCTGAAACGCAAAACTGAACAACCCAGGAAGGATTCAGATGAACAAAGGTAGCAGGAGTTTTGCTCTGTGGGCTCATAAGCTCATGCTAAAGTGCCTACTGTCTTTGAAGAAGTTGCACCTCTCCTCCCTGATTGAGATAATTCCATTCGATGTGTCTTGCACCTCATTTTTTATTCCTGTCATTGTCAGGTGCAGTCTGAAAGGTCACTGTGTCATTGGACTTCTTTTGGAACGCCTTCTACATTGCATGTATGTGGCATATTTTGCCACATTTGCAAAACCAGGAGCCCACCTGCCTAGGCACTAACTCCTTCCGCAGGTTCTGTAACTAGTCCCCCGCGCTCCCTCTTCTCTGCTGTAACCACCTGCACCAGGTCTCCATTCTCCCTCCTCTGTGGGTGGTACTTTGCACCTAGGTCCATCCACTGGCCACAGTTTTTATTCTTCAAGTCCTTTGTCCTCATAACCCTCAGGGCTCATTCTAGGTGGGAGCAGGAAGAGATGGGCAGCCTATTCCAGGGATGAGGTGTGTTGGAGGGAAATGGAAGAAATCCATGGAGACTCTGGCACAGAAAGATTCATCGTCAAAAACTCAAAATGTTGGAGTTAGACTCAGGGCATTTATTTTATTAATCAGTGTGTGTATACAGGTGCTGAGGATTTTACAATATAAGGCATTTGAGAAACCCGTTAGCATTGACTCTAGAGATAGGCAAAATGTTTAGCACTCTTCCTGGCTAAATACTACTTTCCTAACAGTGCTTCTTATAAATCCTGGAGAATCGTCAAAGAAAACATATAACATTTGGGTTTATTACCTTTAAGTAGTATCCTTCTAAGTGTTCATTCATTCATCCAGTTAAAAGACGTTGTTGGCAACTAGTTGTGTGTTGGGCACAATATGGTGCTGAACAAAACCAGACCTGGTTCCTGATCTCCTGGAACCTAGTTTCTCTCTCCAGAGACAGGAGCAGAAGAAAGAAGGAGTTGAAGGTTAGAGCAATCTTAAGAGTGGATAAAAGGGAAATTGGACTCCATATACTTGGTAAGTACAAAAAAGATAAAATGCGGCCCTGGCCAATTTTGCTCAGTGGTTAGAGCATTGGTCTGTGGACTGAAGGGTCCTGGGTTCAGTTCTGTCAAAGGTACCTGCCTTGGTTGTAGGTTCGATCCCTGGCCCTGGTTGGGATGGCATGTGGGAGGCAACCAATCGATGTTTCTCTCTCACATCGATGTTTCTCTCTCACATCGATTTTTCTCTCTCACATTGATATTTCTCTCTCACATCGATGTTTCTCTCTCACATTGATTTT
>NW_006286140.1:6186061-6191971 GCF_000327345.1 Myotis davidii
TGGATAGAATATTGGCCTGTGGACGGAAGGGGCCCGAGTTTGATTCTGGTCAAGGGCAACCTCAGTTGCTGCGGGCTCGATCCCCAGCCCTGGTCAGGGAGCACGTGCAGAGGCAACCAATCCATGTGTCTCTCTCACATTGATGTTTCTCTCTGTGTGTCTCTCCTTCTCGCTTCCACTCTTTCTAAAAATCAATGAAAAAATATCCTCAGGTGAGGATTAAACAAAAAAGACAAAATGCAAAGGGCAGGAGTGACTGGGTTGGAATGACAGGAATGTTGGAATAGAATCTGTATGTATTTCTGTGAAGAGGCAGCAAACACTGAAGAAAATGATTGGCGAGAATGTAGGGATCCTAAATGTGAAAGACTTAAACCTATGTGTTTTTGGTTCTGAAAGCTTTGTGTAATTGAGAAAACCTTAACTCCCAATCAAATGATCCAAAATATTTCCATGCTTTAAAGTTACCATTTGAGTCCGGACCATAATTCATGAGGGTAGATTGTCTGTGTATGTGCCAAAACGCTTTCCAGAATTACTGTGCTGTTTACCAAGCGGTAGAGGGATTACCATGATCATTCTTTTAAAAATGTCTGGTTTAGTGCAGCTTTTTCTGGTTAACCATGCAGTACTACTGCTTGCCCCACAGGGGCAGCAAAGCATCAAGAAGAAGACAGGATTATCTGGCAGCTGAGCAAGGGAGCTGAGCCCTCCAGCTCATCTCTTCTGACAGGCTAGCCAAGGTCATTGAAGGGTCTAAGCTTGGCCACAGTCAGCAATGAGTTGTGGGTCTTAGGAACATTTTATTTTATTTTTTTAATATATTTTAATTGACTTCAGAGAGGAAGGGAGAGCGAGAGAGAGAGAGAGAGAGAGAGAGAAACATCAATGATTGTGAGAGAATCATTGATCTGCTGCCTCCGGCATGCCCCTGACTGGGGATAGAGCCTGCAACACCGGCATGTGCCCTGATCTGGAATTGAACCGTGACCTTCTGGTTTATAGGTCGACACTCCACCCCTGAATCACACCAGGTGGGCTTTGGATACATTTTAAAGCAATGGTGGAGCAGAGACAAGTTAGAAGCAAGTCAGTGAAATCCATCCAGAAAGCATCTTGAGAAGGCAACATTTCATAGCACAGGCTTGGCCTAGATTTGCACTGTTTGTGCCACAGCCACCAATCACAGTGGTTCCTGAGCACTTGATGTGAGGCTAGTCTGGACTGGGGTGTGCCGTGAGTGTAAAATACACCCTGAGTTTTACTCAGTACTAAAAAAAAAGAGAGTAAAATGTCTCATTAATAACTTATACAGCAATTTCATGTCAAAATGATATTTTGCATATTTGAGGTTAAATAAAATATGAAATTAAATTAACTTCACTAGTTTCTTTTTCTTTTTAATTTTTTAATATTTATATTTTTATTGATTTCAGAGAAGAAGAGGGAGAGATAGAAACATCAATGATGAGAGAGAATCATTGATTGGCTGCACCCCCACACTGAAGATCAAGCCTGCAACCCAGGCATGTGCCCTGACAGAAATAAAACTGTGACATCATGGTTCATAAGTCAATCCTCAACCAATGAGCCACACCAGCTATGCTCTTTTTATTTTTTATTTACTTTTAATTCTTTATTGTTGAAAATATTACATATGTCTCCTTTCCCCCCACTGACCTCTCCCAGCCTGCTCCTTTTATTTTTTAAAAAGGTGCATGAATTCGTATACGGGTGGGGTGCCGATCGGGGCCTGGATCATGGATCAGGCTGGTTGGTTGCCGCAGTGCGCATCATAGCCACCAGTCGTTTTGGTCATTCTGGTCGTTCCACCATGCCAGTCACTGGGCTTTTTTATATATATAGATGTGGATACTGGGTCCCAGCTGGAGTGCCCCAGCTGACTGAGCACCATCCTGTGCACCAAGAGCTCGCCAGGTCAATTCCGGGTCAGGGCACATGCCCAGGTTGCCTGCTCCATCCCTGGTGCGGGGCATGCAGGAGGCAGCCAATTGATGATTCTCTCTCATCGATGTTTCTATCTCTCTCCCTTTCCCTTCCTCTCTCTATAAAATCAATTTTAAAAAATGAAAATGTGTAATCAGTGCTTCAAAAGCAGTGGTATCCTCCAAAGTGAAAATTAAGGTCTAAGCCTGGGGTGTGAAGTGGAGGTCATGTTGCAATGGCACCGCCTGTGAGTGCAGTTGGGTCCGGGGAGCCCAGGGCGGTTCGCAGAGGCCCACCGTGGTGGCGGGGGCCAGGCCACCATCGGGAGGGGTCCCTGTAGCTGCTCCGGCCTTTCCATTTCTAATGGGATACAGGACTTTTTAAATAAGGAGCCGTACTTTTTATTTAAGGTTGGAGAAATGAATGTGGTTTCTAATTGAATCAGACATTAATGTTTTAAAGCTATGACAAGGTTTAAAATTTCTACATTTTGTTTTTCATTTATTGTGACTGTTCTTTTATCTATTAAACTAGAGGCCCAGTGGAGTCCCTCATCCCGGCCTGGCCCCTCTCACAATTCGGGAGCCCTCAGGGGATGTCCTACTGATGGCTTGTGGGGAGTGGGCCTAAGCCGCAGTCTGGCCTCTCTCTGTGGGAGGCAACGGGCCGATCAGGGAAAGGCACTGCCCCCATCACCCCAGCTGCTGCTGCCTCTGGCCTCCCTCTGCAGGAGGCGATCCGACAATCAGGGGAAGGTGATACCCCCATCGCGCCTCTGCTACTGCCACTGCCCGCCGTGAGGCTGCCTGAGCCTCGGCCCTCGCAGCCACTGCAGCTTGCCTGAACCTCGGCCCAGCCTTCACCGCCTGAGCCTTGGGCCCTCACAGCGGCAGGCACCATCCGCGGCTTGCCTGAGCCTTGGGCTGGTCCTGGGCAGCAGCAGCCACCATCTGCTCCCACGATGCATCTCCTGGTCAAGTCCCTTCTGGGATGCAGCATCAAGTCCCCGCCCACCCGCGTGTACCTCGCAGCTTACACAGCCCCAACCACACACATGAGCCTGCTGCGCACGCAGCCTCCTGGTGATCGCTTGTTGCAGCATGAGGGCATCATGGCATGAGGGTGTGATGACAACATAGGCTTTTATTAGTATGGACTAGAGGCCCGGTGCATGAAATTCATGTATGGGCGGGGGGTGGGTGTTTCTCAACCCGGCCTGCACCCTCTTCAATCTGGGACCCCTCATGGGATGTCTGACTGCCGGTTTAGGCAGTCGGACATCCCTCTCACAATCTGGGCTCACTGGCTCCTAACCACTCACCTGCCTGCCAGCCTGATGCCCCCCTAACCGCTGCCCTGCTGGCCTGATTGACGCCTAACTGCTCCCCCGCCAGCCTGATCTCCCACAACTGCCCTCCCCTGCCACAACCCGCCTCCTCTGCCGCCTCCGGGACCTGCCTCCTCCGGGCCGCACTGAGCCACGGGACCCTTAGGCCTCACCGCCCACCTGGCCCCTCCTCCACTGTGCACGTGGCCACCTTGTGGCAGTCATCTTGTGACAATGTTTAGAAGGTATGTCACACAAGGACGTGACGTCATCTAGGCTTTTATTATACAGGATTGTATATGGATGGGGAAGTACTGTTTCTCCTCTTAGCATTTGTTTCTATAACCAGAAATAAAGTTGTATATTAAAGAAATGACAAAAATAAAATGTGGCTACTAGAAAATTTAATATTATATATGTGGCTCTCATTATATTTCTAATAGACATTAGTTCTAAAAATATTACATTTTTGGTGTCCTGAATGTATTTCTTCACTTAAAAATTACTTCAGAAAGTAATTCCTATTTGGTTTGACTTCAGTCAGCTATTTATTTAGAATGGAAATGCATTATAGCCTGAAATTATTAAATTGGTTATTATTTCCCAGTACACAGATAATCTTTGAATTATGTAACACATAGAAAATGTTCTTTCTTGTCTTACATTAAAGCTCCTCCAGGGGTTTTAACACAGGATAAAAGTCCTCTGTTTTCTCAGAAGTCTAGCAAATAAGAGGGCAGATGATCATAATAATGATCTCTAAATGGAGATAAGTAAGCTGATATGTGGTTTATAAAGAGAATGTTTATGTAAGGTGTTTTTATTTATTTTTTGGGAGGGGGGAGGGATAGGGAGAACTGAAAATGAGAGTTTCCTGAGATTATGCCACCACCTGTTTGAAGATTTTTAAACATAGGGTAGATTCTCTGTGCTTCCCATGTTGACTGAGGATGGAAGAATTTAACCTGGTGCCATTTGAAGGGCTTGTTGTATTGCAGTTGTTAGTGGTTTTCAAACTTGGCTGCACATTGCTAGCATAATCATACGGGGAGCTTTAAACCTTCCAGCTGCCCAGACCACATCCAAACCAAGTAAACCTAGTTATGAGATCCAGGTATTTACCATATACAACCAAGTTGGAAAAACACTGGGATATGCCTGGTGGGTGTGGCTCAGTGGTTGAGCGTTGACCCATGAATCAGCAGATCACGGTCGGACTCCAAGTCAGGGCACATTCCTGGTGTTTCTGGATCAATTTCCAGTATGAGTTGTGCAGGAGGCAGCTGATCCATGATTCTCATCACTGATGGTTCTATCTTTCTCTCCCTCTCCCTTCCTTTCTCTGAAATCCATTTTAAAAAATTAAAAAATACAACACTAGGATAGTTAAGAGTGCGGGCTCTGCAATTAAACTGCCTGGCCTCAAATCCCAGCACAACTACTTCCTAGCCATGTGACCCTGAACAAGATGCTTAACCTGTATGAACTCTTTTGTAAAAAAGGGATGATGAAAAAACATGTTCTGCCCTAGCCAGTTTGGCTCAGTGGATAGAGCATCGACCTGCGATTAAAGGGTCCTAAGTTCGATTCTGGTCAAGGGCACATGCCCAGGTTGGGGGTTCGATCCCCAGTGGGGGGTGTGCAGGAGGCAGCCAATCAATGATTCTCTCTCATCATTGATGTTTCTATCTCTCTTTCACTCTTCTTTCCTCTCTGAAATTAATAAAAGTATTTTTTTAAAAAAAGGGAAAAATAAAATAACATGCTCTTACAGGTCAAATGAGATAATCTATGTAAACCACATAATAGAAAGCAGGCATGGCATACGTTCTATAGCAATGATGATTAACAGCTTATTTACTTCCATTAATTCCTCTGGAAGACATTTCCAGCCATTGTTCCCCCATCTGACACTCATTCACCTAGTGGGTTTCTTGTATTGCCCTATAACATTCTTTTGCTAGTACATGAATTATTTTACACGTATTCATTACGTATCTACTTTAACTACGAGTGCGATAAAGACACACACCTGCCTCACCCCTCGAATTTAACTTTCCTCGTGTGTCCGTGTTTCCCAGTCTGATCAGAAGCATCGTGAACTATGAGACCGTGTTCTCCCGCCAGCCCTAGCACCTAGCACCTAGCACCTAGCACCTAGCACCTAGCACCTAGCACCCAGCACCACGAATTGGAAACTGCGGGGCACCAGGGTTGGAAGACGAGGTTGTTCTAGTTCTTGCTTTGCCTCTTACAGACTGGGTGGTAGGGAGGAGCCCTCTTGTTCTCAATAGGTGTGTTTTCTCATGTGATGTGTGGAGATAACTCATCCATGATTTTGTTAAGATGACATATCTGACCATGCGCTGTGAATACAGGCTTTCAAGAAGCAGTGCCGCACGCGCCCACCAGGGGGCAGCAGGTCTTGGCCCCGCGGCGCCGCGATAGACGTCAGAAGCAGCGCCTCGCCCCTTGACCGTGAACCCGGGCGGCGCCGGGGCGGCGGGGCTGGCGAGGCGGGAGCACCAAGGCTGCGCAATGGGTGCCGAGGCCTCGGGGAGCGGGCCGGCGCTGCGGGAGCTCCTGCGCGAGGCCGAGATCAGTCTGCTCGAGTGCAAGGTGTGCTTTGAGAGGTG
>NW_006286140.1:6192084-6217603 GCF_000327345.1 Myotis davidii
CA
Source organism: Myotis davidii (assembly GCF_000327345.1). Taxonomy (NCBI): domain Eukaryota; kingdom Metazoa; phylum Chordata; class Mammalia; order Chiroptera; family Vespertilionidae; genus Myotis; species Myotis davidii. Next base: position 6,192,087 of record NW_006286140.1, read on the forward strand.
AGCGGCGGGTCAAGATTTTTGATTCCGGGGGAGGATGCGCGCACCAGTTTGGAGAGAAGGGGGACGCCGCCCAGGACATTAAGTACCCCCTCGATGTCACCGTCACCAACGACTGCCACGTGGTTGTCACCGATGCCGGCGACCGCTCCATCAAAGTGTTCGATTTTTTTGGCCAGATCAAGCTCGTCGTCGGGGGCCAGTTCTCCTTGCCTTGGGGCGTGGAGACCACCCCTCAGAATGGGGTCGTGGTAACTGACGCGGAGGCAGGGTCCCTGCACCTCCTGGAGGTGGACTTTCCAGAAGGGGTCCTCCGGCGAACCGAGAGGTTGCAAGCTCGTCTGTGCGGTCCCCGAGGGGTGGCGGTGTCCTGGCTGACAGGGGCCATTGCGGTCCTAGAGCGCCCCCTGGCGCTGGGGGCCGGGACCTGCGGCACCACGGTGAAGGTGTTCAGCGCCACCATGCAGCTCATTGGCCGGGTGGACACCTTCGGGCTGAGCCTCTTCTTCCCCTCGGAAATCACGGCCTCCGCTGTGACCTTTGATCACCAGGGGAATGTGATCGTCGCCGATACGTCCAGTCGCGCTGTCCTATGCTTAGGAAAACCCGAGGAGTTTCCCGGACCGAAGCCCGTCATCACCCACGGGCTTTCCCATCCTGTGGCACTGACCTTCACCAAGGAGAATTCTCTTCTTGTGCTGGACAGTGCAGCCCATTCTGTGAAAGTCTATAAGGTTGACCGGGGATGATGGGCGTGGTGAGGATTCTGAGGCTTGGAACCAGGAGCCCTGGAACGGCCACTAATGAATTGTTTAGCCCTGGATACATTATTTAGTCTCATCTATCCAATAGGGATCATTATCACTGCCTGGCAGACTTACAGAGGGTGAGGCAATTATTAAAGAATATTAATGAAATCTACCGTTTATTGGATATGTACTTCATGTGCTAAGAATTGTTTTTAAAATATTAGCTCATTTGATCCTTAACAGCTACCCATAAGGTAATTTATATTATGAATCCCAGTTTAGATATGAGAAAACTGAGACCCAGAGAGCTGAAGCGACTTGCCCAAAGTCACACTTACTGTGACAATCACCATTGGAACTCAATTCTGACTCCCAAACACTGTCTCTTAAATAAAATAACATATGTGGGGGAAACTATATGTGAATGTATATTGTTGCTATGTGTACGCTATTTACAAGTAGTCATTTATTTTAGTTGGATGCACAGAGGAGACTTTACAGAGAATTCAGAAAGAGGGTTTCGTGGTGGGCATCAGTTAGCTCAACTTGCAACTCGTCTGATGCAATACTGGGTGGAGTTACTGTGGGTCCTGAGTTACTTGACTGAGAAAAACAATTGAACTGCTTATTCAGAAGGTAAATGTGTCTTCTGGCAACTGTATCTCCCACACTGTTTAGGCATCAGGAAAGATTACCTAGACTTGGTTGAGAAAGGCCTGTTTTGGTGTATGTTCTGAACTACTGTAGAACACACTATATTTATACAAGTGTTAGAGGGCTGGATGATACTCCTGTTACATGTTTATATTAATACAGAGATGAGTCACCACATTTAGTTTGTGGTAAAAATGATTTTGCTGGGCTTCATATAATCAGTAGTAACCTGAAGCACTTCTGTGAGGGGGTGTTTATGCAATTTAAATTTGCCCCATGTGTTGCAAACACTGTATACTCAAGAAATACTTCTCTTGATCCTAAGTCAGCATTTAAGTCGCTGGTAAACACTGAAATCTTTCTTGAGTCAAAATATAGCCTTGACCAAGATAACACTTGCTTCATGTTGTGATTGATTCAATGAATGAAAATTTCAGGTGAAGTAGCCAGTTCTTTCTTTGTGTGTTTTTAGCTGGTGTAAGCATCTCAGAGTTCAGTGCTGTTGGAACAGTACCAAATAACTGGCACCGCACAAGCAGCACAACATTTTTCTCAGGGAGAAAATACTAGTTTTGAAAGGTGAATGTTTGCTTCAGATAATAGCTGTTGTTTTATCAACTACAGGATTCTATTCTACTAAGGATTTAGTAGACATAACATACACACTAGAGACAGTCCCAAAATTATGAGTAAAATACGTTTCAAGATTTTAAGTTTGTTCTTTGGAGCTAAAAGAGCCTGTTTCTATGCCAGCCCACAAAAGCCCATTTTGCTTCTGTGTTCTTATCAAATAGCACTAATAATAAGAGTTCAGACACCCTGGAGCACATTTGTCAGTGCATTCCAAATAAGGATTCTGGGGACAGCCCCACCCATGGAAGTCATCCTCAGGTCAGTGACTTCATAGGCAATAAGAAAAGTCTCAGGTGGAGATACATGTTCAAACTTGTTCATTTGCAAGTAGGGCCACTGTGGCTTGATCTTTAAAAAGTTTTCCTTATGCCCTAGCTGGTTTTGTTCAGTGGTTAGAACGTTGGACGGAAGGGTCACGGGTTTGATTCTGGTCAAGGGAACATGCCTCGGTTGCAGGCTCAATTCCTGCCCCCAGTCAGGGTGTGTGCAGGAGGCAACCAATCGATGTATCTCTCTTGTATCAATGTTTCTCTCTCTCTCTGTCTCTCCCCCTCCTTTCCATGCTCTCTGAAAATCATTGGAAAAAATATCCTTGGGTGAGGATTAATAACAGCAAACAGTTTTCCTTAGGAATAATGACATTTTAATGGCCTTTGGATTTTATGATCTATGGCCTTTGAGTTGAGTCAGTTCAAGGGATTTTCTCTTGTTTGGAATTATCAGTGGGATCATCTTTGGCTATGGTGCTGTGCATATGTCTTCTTCAGACAGCACTCGGAGAGAAGATGTGGAACATGTCGCACAAGTGGAGATATGTGACCAAAGTATTGCTTGTTCCCTGTGGATTACCTCACCAGGAGAATGAGGTATGAGTCCTGAGATGATGTGAGAGAAAATCAGAGAGGTGATAACAAGCAACCTTGTTAACTGCTACCTCTCTTGGGGAGTGGGTGAGGCAGGATATGCAACATAAACAGAGAGCAGCTCTTCCCAGGAGTGGCATAACAGGGTGTGTGTTTGGGTGGGGGGTGGAGGAGGCAGGGTTTCCCTGGGGAAGATGCAAAGCTGGCTGTTTTTGATCTTCGAGAGGCAGGAAGAGATCGTTACAGTGAAAAGTTAAAGGTTTCAAGGTGATAGAGGAGAGCCCAGCCGGTGTGGGTCAGTTCAATTCCTCTGACAGGACATATGTCTGGATTTTAGCTTCCATCCCCAGTAGGGGGTGTGCAGGAGGCAGCTGATCAATGATTCTTTCTCATCATCAATGTTTCTCTCTCTCTCTCTCTCTCTCTCTCTCTCTCTCACTCACTCTTTTCCTCTCTGAAATCAATAAAAATGTATTTTTTTTAAAAGATGAAGGAGGAGAGTTGGAATAACCCTCCGGAGACAGGAGATAAAAGGATGTGACCAAGAGTAAATGGAGAAGAAGAAAGTCTCTTTCTGAATGCGTCCCTCAATCGCGTGCCTTTAGGCCAACGCTACCCACTGTGTACCATCTGTTGAGTCCATAAAAGCAAGAGCAGTCCCATCTCAGCAGTCCTCACTTCACCTTCCATCTGTTCCAGTTTTGCCCAATTCCTGATCCTTGGATTGTCTCCTGTTTCACCCTTGTTCTGCCTTCTGGATTAGCCACCTGAACTTGGTTTTCTCAATTTTTCTCTCTCGACATTTTCTACGGACTTTGGTTCATTTTCATAAATCTCCCCTCTGGCAAGTCTCACCCAGGACGCAATGATTACCATTTGGCAAGGGCCTTATCTAGATCTTTCCTGACTCCTCATTAAGTGGGGTGCAACCCATCCGAAGTGAATAATATACCTTTTGAGGAACAAGCAGAACATTCCATGCATCTCAGAAAAATGAAGAACCACTGACGATGGCTGATTTAATCATCCTTATACCTGCCACAGAAAGAAGAGGTGTCTATTGGAGGTTAGTGCTTTACTCATGGTGACACACTTTGGTGGTGTATCATGGTTAGTAAGGAGATGCATGCTTTATTTATTTTTATTTTTTTAAAAATATATTTTATTGATTTTTTACAGAGAGGAAGGGAGAGGGATAGAGAGTTAGAAACATTGACGGGAGAGAAACATCAATCAGCTGCCCCTCACACACTCCCTACTGGGGATGTGCCCGCAACCAAGGTACATGCCCTTAACCGGAATTAAACCTGGGACCCTTAAGTCCGCAGGCCGATGCCTATCCGCTGAGCCAAACTGGTCAGGGCAAGATGACTGCTTTCTTGAAGAATATGTAGAAAATATGACAGGGAGGCTTCAAATGCTCTCCACCACTATCACACTGAACAGTCATGGAGTCTGCTGAGCCCACAGCCACTTCTGAGGAAAACTGTACCCCTCCCACAGGCCTGCTGACCAGCCTGCCCTCAGGCACCATGTTTTCTATTACATGATCCCCTCTAGCAATAGCTGATTGGATAGGGGTACACGCCTAACTAAATAACAGCCTACTCATCAATGTCCCATCAAAGGTATGAATTAGACCAGGACTGGCCTACCAATTGGCCTGGGGCGAACAGGCTCTCCCAGAAAGCAGATTGACAGGAGATTGAAACAAAGTCATGGACCGCTTACTGACGGGTATCCATTCTAAGAAATGCACTGGTAGGCAATTCCGTCGTTATGCCTACATCATGGAGTGACTTACACAAACCTAGATGGTGCCGCCTACTACTGCAATTGTATGTGCTATACTTTTACATGACTGGCAGCACAGTAGGTTTGTTTACACCAGCATCACAACAGACACGTGAAGGATGTGTTGCGCTGTGATGTTATGACAGTCATGACATCACTAAGCGATAGGAATTCTCTAGTTTCATTATAATCTTATGGGACCCCCGACATATATGCAGTCCATTCTTAACCAAAATGTCACTATGTGGTGCGTGAATTTAGATTCCTGTTCCTGAAATTTTGAATAGAGATACATGGAGCAAGTCAGGCAGAGGGCAGCCTGGGGGTAATGCTGAAAGCCAGCTCAGTGAGAGGGGCACGGAGCAGCTGTGAGCGAGCCAAAGTCCCAAATGAGGAGAAGCCATGAGGCAGAGAAAAGATAACCACTATGAAGAATCCAGGTCAGAATGGGAGGAGAAAATGCACCCAGAGAAGCTCATCTGTGAGATTTTTTTTTTTTTTTTTGCAACAGAAAGTATCTAACAAAAGCTACCCTATGTTGTTGATTTGTTTGGAAAATTTAAACTTAAACCTGTGGATTTTGATGCCATGAGTGAGAAACTAATTCTGAAAAATTCCTCACACTCCCGTCAACACATGCACCCCTCATCCTGGTGGGGCCTCAGACCAGAGTCCAAGCAGAGGCCAACGTACCAAAGGTCTAAATATTTGAGTTATAAGTCAAGCCGCCAAACTGTTCAATAAAACATATTCAACCCTCCTATCTTGATAAGGATAAGTGTATAAGTTACAAGTACCCTTTCATTATGATCTGGAAGGCCAGGTTCCATTTAGAATACTTGGATGGAACTTTTGCTCACTTTGAGGTGCCAAAGTTTAAAGGAAGACCATGATAGGCTGCAGCACGTTTAAAAGGTCTGAAGAAGAACCCAAAAAATTTGCTTGTCAGCCTCTAACTACTAAAATGTAAACATCACGAAGGCAAAGATGCTTGTGTTGTTTGCAGCTATATCCTCGCGCCTAGAACACAGCCTGACACCTTGTAGGCATTCAGAGATATTTGTGGAGTTACTCTATGTTTTTTCCAAGGACTTTTTCTAGACCATGTATTCCTTTCACTGAAAGGGAAGTGCTGTAGGCAGCTGGGTAGTTTGGGGAAGCTGGTTGAGAATGAAAACAATTTGTGGTGGGTTTGCTGAGTGACTCGGAGAGAGCACAAACGCATTATGGTGACTTTGTGGCAGCCTGGGTTGAGACTGGGTGAAGAACTGCATGTCCTCAGTCACCGCATTTCCAGTTCACGAAGCACGTGGGACTTTGAGGTATGAGCATGGCCTGAGTTTTTGTGAGTCATGTCTTTTGTCAAACCACGAAGAATGATAATATGAAACTGGGCTTCAAGCCATAGATTTTAGGACTGGAAGGAAACTTCGAAATGTTTAATTACCATGCACTCAAATGACAACCGAGGCCTGCCGAGTTGTAAAAGGACGAGTTCAGGTCACACAAGTAGTTAAGGGTGGAACCAGGACTAGAAACTGGACTTTTCTATATTCAACACTGACCCCTGGGGTGGGAAAGAATCTTTGAAGGTCAAAGGCTGGGGTTACAAACACACACACACACACACACACACACACACACACACATGTACATGTACATATGTATGTGCTGGCACTAGATCTTTTACTGGTGAACTTCTTAGGTTCTTTACACATAGATCTTTTGCCCCAACTTTCCTAACTCAACTTCCATTTTATTGTTTCACTGCATCTACTGGGAAGTCTTATTGTTTCTTTCTCAAATAACATCCAGGTTTGTATGCACGCTGGCCCAAGAGAACACCATAGTATTTCCAAATTGTGTGCTTAGACCATAACCAGCAGGCCCGTCTCTTTAGTCATAAGTAAGCCCTAATGAGCCCAAAGCCATGAGCTCTCTCCCTGCTTCATTCTACTTCATGATCATCAAATGTGCTCAGCAGCACCTGTGTTATAAAAAGGAGCTTTCTGCTTGCAAAAGAGTGTGATTAAAGAACTTAAACACAACTAACATTTGCACAATACTTGAAAATTGTTTCACAAAGCTGTTTATTTGGCCCTCACACTGTCTCTGAGATAGACGGGCAGGTTTTATTAGGGTGACTCTATAGGCGAAGAAGCTGAGACTGACAGAAACGGAGTGACGCCCGAGATCACATGACCAAATCCAGCTGTGTTTGGGGTTGGGGGAGAGAGGTATCTATAAAAAATCCCCGCCCCCAGTGACAGTATGTGCAGACAGGGTTGGGTCCCACTGCTCTAGAGAACAAACAACTGCCAGCCCTCCCTTCGTGGGGTATCCTCACCACATCTCCCTTCACATCAATTTGTCTGAGCAGTAGGTAAGGTTCTGTGTGAAGAAACATTGCCACCCTCCCCTGGTTTCAGAGCTTCCGCTCTCAATGCAGACTGATCCTATCAATTTCTGAGCATCACACACTCCACACTCGGTGCCTTCTTTGAGGTGCTATGGAGGAAGGCCTGTTTCCATGGCAAGAGCAGGTGCAGTGACTAGGCCTTGGGAGGGCTCTGAGCGATGGGAGTCAAATTCTAATATTTCCTTTAAACTGAATGCTTTTGTTTTAAAAAAGGAAAGTACTCATTATTTTCAGAAATCAGAGAAGATAACTCTTCAGCTGCCTGGCTCACCGTGCTCTGTAGCTCTGTGATCCGACATCCAGTGTTGTGAGGGCTACACACGCAGGGCAAGGAGCGACTTCAGGAGCCAAGTGGCCAGTGGCAGCCGCCTGCCTATGAAAGGCCACGCATTCCAAAACCAAGGCCCTCACGTTCTCTCCCATTCCTCTCCCCTGTCATCTGCCCTTCCCTTGGCTGTTTCGCTGTCATTCCCCCCAACCACCCAAATTGCAGAGGTAACATACATTCATGGTAGAATTGGAAAACAGATATAAGCATAAAGAGCCCAGCCGGTGTAGCTCAGTGGTTGAGCATCGACCTATGAACCAGGAGGTCACGGTTTGACTCCTGGTCAGAGCACATGCCCAGGTTGCGGGCTCGATCCCCAGTAGAGGGCCTGCAGGAGGCAGCCGATCAATGATTCTCTTTCATCATTGATGTTTCTATCTCTCTCTCCCTCTCCCTCTCTGAAATCAATAAAAATATACTTTAAAAAGAGAAATAAGCATAAAGATATTTAATCACTTTCAATGAGAGAAAATGACTGATAACATTTTAATTGAGTTGACTCATCATTGTGGAATTAGCATTCCTGAAACTCACTTTATCAATCCAAATTTTGTAAAAACAGTGAACAGATCACATAAATTGATGGGTCTTCTGCAAAGTAAATTTTAGGTAATGTTCTGTGGGAACATTCAGCTAAAGTTCAATTTTGGAGATCCCACAACCCGAGAAGCAAAGGTCCATGGCAGAGAGAGAGGTATTCACCCAATATTCCATCTGCCCCACACAGTTCCCTGCGGTTTGGCTGGGCCACGTGACAAGCTGTGGACAGAACCCAAGATGAAACAGTATAATCAGTGTGAAAGGAGAAGAATGATAAAGTGAGGATACAGGCTTTTCTGAGGTGAAACAGAGGTCTCAACTGCATAGTGAAAGTACCATAATTTCTAGAAATAAAATGTTGTACCTACATTTTATAAAGTGAAATTCAAGTGGAGTCTAATTTAGCTCCTAGTCTTTTCAGTCATACCCAAGTTAGCACTATAGCCAGGAAAGTTCAGTTTAATGTATGTTTTCAGGGTGTTCCTCCACCAGTCATAAAGGCAACCTGCCCCTGCTGCTTTACAAAGGGAGAAGAGCTCCTGTGAATCCGTGAAATCGAAGGTCCGCAGCGGGGCTGTGAGCTGTGTGGGCACCGTGTGGTCGGTGCGTGGTGACGTGCGGTAAAATCAGAGGAGCCTTCTGCTCCAGTTTCTTCACGTCAGCCCTTCTGCCCTCGGCCCAGCTTGCTCTCTGATGAGCAAGGTGTTCCGAAATAGACTTCCGCACAACGACCTTTCTTTCCAGTCTATTTCTATTTCCAAACCACTGATTGAAATATCTGGGACTGACCGTGAAACTGATGACACAGGAGGCCAATTTCATTACATGTTGGAGTTAATTTCACGTCTCCCCCGCCCCACAACCACCCCCGGTGAATACTAACAAATAAATCTTAAAATTACTAATTTTTCTTCTTCTGGCAAATCAGTAAGAAATACTTTCGATGAATTTGCTGAATTTGCTAGGAACATTCGCTGTCCGAGTGAAGCACGTGACGATATCAAAATGTATTTTGATCGTGCAGGAAATTTATCAGATTACTGTTTTTTTGTAACGTCTTTGTCAGGTTTTGGCAGTAGATTGTCATGCGAGTTGGAAAATGCTCCTTCCTTCTTTATTTTCTGAAATAATCTGTGTAACATTGATGTTATTTCTTAAATGTTTGATAGAATTCACAGTGAAATTTTGTGATCCAGGAGGTTTCCCTCCCTCCCTCCCTCTCTCTCTCTCTCTCTCTCTCTCTCTCTTTCTCTCTCTCTCCCTCCCTCCCTCTCTCTGTGTGTATGTGTGAGAGATTGGCCAGTTGGAACTCACCCTACCATACTGGAAAAGGAAAAGGAAGTTTATCAATTTAAAACCTAACTTTTACATATCTCTGATTTCTTTGGCAAGCATCTATCCAGTAATATGTCCTATGTGATTACTCTACGTGAAGCGGTTTGCTAACAGTGGAGCTATAAAGATGCTCTTAAGGCACTGGTGGTCTGGTGTGGAGATGGGCAAGACAATCTGACAATACAGTTCAGAATGGCAAGTGCTCTGCACAGGTTGCTCCAGGCACTACCAAGAGGGAGAGGTAACCCCAATGGCCACAACAGAGAAGGCATATTGAAGAGATGACGCCACCCTAGAATTCCAGACTGATGCATGTCATAAGCCCTGGTGCTTCATCCAGGACAAGCTAAAAGTAAACGGCATCCTGTATCTTGTCAGGATTCTGGGGCCACATAAAGAAGACAAAAATGACAGCTGTGTTCCAGGACATCAAAGGGCATTTTACGGATATTTTCACATTTAGCTAAACATCCCAGTAGCAAATTTATTAATATCTGCCCGGGTCAAATGTGCCCTTTTCGAATAAAGCTTATTGATGTTACAATAAAATATTTCCCACAGTGAGGTATTCTGAAATCTTCTCCTATGTGCACCCTTTATCAATCATCATGGAAACCACAAATTCTGTGGGAGGAGAAGTAAAATTGATATAACAGACACTTCCCTAATGCAGAGCTATGTCGTTGGAGGGGTCCTCCTGTCTTCTCTGTGCTCTTACATCTCTCAATGCTCAGTATTGAAAAAGGCTAAAAGGCTAATTCCAGTGTAACCCTGATGTTTGGGGGGCTAGCAATCTGCATCTGTGCCAGCAATCTAATGTACATTCTTGATGATCTATGATTAAGTCACTGCCCCTTTCTCCAGATTCTGGTCTTCCAAGACCTGTTACCTAAAAGCTCACATCTTACAGAGGCCATAAACCATGAACAATACACAACCCCGGAGGGGGTTATCAGCGCTGGCACCAGGCCAGGCCCTTAGATACGATCTCAAGACCCCCATCCCAACCCAGGGGCTTTTTGCAAAGTCCACGAAAGGTCGGGAAGTCCCATCCATATTTGGGGGACAAAGACACCAAAGGGGATAAAAGAAGCGCTTCCACCATATTGGTTTGCTCAGACTCTGGAGGCAACTCCTCTGAGACTGGCAGCGTAATAAAGTTGTGTAACTCCATTTCACTAAGTGTCGCTTGGGTTTCTGTGGTCTTCTACACAGTATCTGCCACCAGGCACTGAAGAATCAAGACCTTGGCCCTGGTTAGAGCATCATCCTGATATGACAAGGATGTGGGCTTGATCCCCGGTCAAGGCACATACAAGAATCAAGCAATGAATGCATCAATAAGTGCAACAACTCTCTCTCTCTCTCTCTCTCTCTCTCTCCTAATCTCTAAAAAATCAATTAAAAAAAGAAAAGAAAAAAAGACCTCACTAGACACCTAAGCACTCCTTACCCAACTCAGGTGGCATAGTTCCTGCACACTAGCCGAGGGACCAGGGAGAGGCACAATATTCAAGAGATTGCAAGATTTCGCCTGGTAGCTCTGTTTAACGATTAGAATGTATTGTTTAAAGAGGTCAGAAACATTAGCTAATTTCAAAGAGCAATGTAGGATAAATATGGAGCCCGAGGATAGTTTTGACTCCTGGCACCCATCACTTGGTCAGGAAATCCAGAAGAGCTGCTCCAGTTTCAATGAAAACCACCCTCAATGATGTGTTGATTTGACAGGTTATTTTATAATTGAGTTAAGTTTTGTTGTTGTTTTTTTTGACAGGATGTGTGTTAAATTAAGATTGTGTCTATAAGATTTTGTCTCTGTTGTGAAAGTTGCCAAATAATTTATAAATAATATTTAGCAGCATCTCTTCATGTAATCACCATTAATGAAAGGCTACCTGCCAGGATATGACCTTCTCTTGGGTTCCATGCTCTCTCTTCCAGCTAAGTCACCTCATTAGCATCTCCCTCCGGGGGAGTGGGCTCCTGCCTGCATCTCTCCTGCTGGCTCTCTCTGAAGCCGGCTCCTGCCCCAGCAGGCGCAGTTGAAGAGGCTTCCCGTTAAAGGTTTTCCTGTCTGGTGCCTGGGGTCTGCCACCCAAGACATAGATAGGCCTTGTTACTCACTCCTATCTAAGCTACATTGGCAGCCTTGACCTTGTTCTTACCCTCAGCTTCATTGTCCCAGCATGGATACAACTTCTGGTCCCAGCTTTGCCTCAGGTCTACTGTGTTGGGCTCCTTTTGCTTTATCCATAGCAGTGACTTTTTCTTTCTTTCTTTCTTTCTTTCTTTCTTTCTTTCTTTCTTTCTTTCTTTCTTTCTTTCTTTCTTTCTTCCTTTCTTTCTTTCTCTCTTTCTTTTCCTTCCTTTCCTTTCCTTTCCTTTCCTTTCCTTTCCTTTCCTTTCCTTTCCTTTCCTTTCCTTTCCTTTCCTTTCCTTTCCTTTCCTTTCCTTCCACTCTTTTTATTCTGCTCATTAATGATCTAGACAAGGAAGATGGAAGGGGTGGGTTTTTTTGTTGTGGTTCCTCCCACTCCCCAAAATACCAGGGGCACAAGTCAGTCCATTCTATCTCTCTATCTGAGGTAGGTCCTTAAGACCCATAGAAAGGGTAGAAGGTAGCTATATGGATTCAGTTTGCATCCGGACCTTTTCCAGCGCCGTTCTGTCCAGCTGTCGCTTACAGACAATGACAAGGCAAACGAAGACCAAGGCCACACCACGACAGCCCCTTCAAGTTTCCAGAGCAAGTGTTGTTCCATCGGAGCTGAGCTTTTGAACTCATTCCTCTCAGATAAGCTGCTGAGGGTTTCTCCACACCCTGTGGAGCCACGTGCAGGGTGTTTGCAGCCTGGAGATTAGAACGTGGGGCACACTCTTCTGCCACCACAAACTCTTCCAGCAGCCAGCACAGCCAGTGAGCGCTCACGGACAGCTTCTCCCCCACCCGCGCCCCTGCCTGGCAGCCCTTTAAGGTGACCAAGCAGCGCAGAGGGACCAGTAGAGGTGGCAGCGCTGGGGGAGCCATCCTCCCCGCACCCGTGGGACTCAGGGGCCTGCTGGGCTGGTCTGTGCCTCCCGCGGAGCTGAGCCCAGAGCAGAGGAGCGCTTACCCTGCAGCCCTCCGGGAAGTTCCAGGTCAGGACTGCGAAATGCTGGGGTTGCCTCAGGTCAAAGGCTCTATCAGCGGTTCTCAACCTGTGGGTCGCGACCCCCTTGGCGGTCAAACGACCCTTTCACAGGGGTCGCCTAAGACCATCCTGCATATCAGATATTTACATTACGATTCATAACAGTAGCAACATTACAATTATGAAGTAGCAACGAAAATAATTTTATGGTTGGGTCACAACAGGAGGAACTGTATTTAAAGGGCCAGAAGGTTGAGAACCACTGCGAGGTCCCCATGGCCCCGACAAGAAGAGCCAATGTGCTTCCTGGACGAGGCGGTAGGGCCCTAGCAGCCACACACCCGCTCCCCACCCTCGCCTCCACTACAGCGTGGCCCTTGCCCTGAGAAGGCTCCTGGGTGCAGCCCTAGTGCGTGCTGACCGCTGTTTCCCACAGCTCGCTGTGACACTTTCGATCTTATCTTTCACTCTGAGAGACCATGGGATATATGAAGTTGAATTCTTTGCACCATTACAGGGGAAAGGGCAGGGGTGCTGGAGGAGGTCATCAAGAGGACCGGACTGCAGGTTGACCTGTGAGCGGGACCTGCACAACCCGGGGCTCCTCATGCCCTCCCCTGTCCTTGGAATGTGCATTCTGCTCCCAGTTCCCACCGTAGAAGCTGTTTCCAAGAATGCAGCCTTGAGAGAGCGCCGTGGGGCTGGTACCATCTGGACTAACACGTGACTGAACCCAGTTAAGGCCTCTACATAAACTTGAGATTGTAGTGGGCAGGTTCGGATAATTACATCTCCTGCGGCTGGCTGCCCAAGGCAAGTCTCATATGTAAGTTCCCTGCTTGTTAAACCTGCCACCTACCAATCTGGAGTGCCCCTTCCTTTGGTCCCTCCTGGCCCTCTGGGTACAGGGGCCAGTTTGTGAACCAACAAAGGAGAGAATAGTGAGTGGAAGTGGTATCGAGAATTACTGGTTTCTCATTGAATGCAGCGCTCTCTGTGGGGTGCCGCCCTTCAGTTCATACATATCCAATTCTCACTGCAGCCTGGAAAATAGTGGCTATTGACATTTTTACAAATGAGGAAGCTGAGACACAGAGAGCTTAAGTCATTTGCCCAAGGACACACATACAGACAGTAGGCAAACGAATCTCTCTGAGCCTTAGTTTCCTTGTCTGTAGAATGGAACTTTACTAGTACCTGTTTTCTAGAGTTGTGAGGCCTAAATAAATGTACACATGTGCATGGGATCCGTACCAGGTAAGTGCTCAACAGTTCTTAGCAATCACCAGTTTTTGGTTGAATGATTTGGAGACAAGGCAATCCTATATAATAAAAGGTTAATATGCAAATCGACCAAACAGTGGAACAACTGGTCATTATAACACACACTGACCACCAGGGGACAGACACTCAATGCAGGAGCTGCCCCCTGGTGGTCAGAGTGTTCTGCAGGGGGAGCATTGCTCAGCCAGAAGCCAGGCTCATGGCTGGTGAGAACAGTGGTGGTGGTGGGAGCCTCTCCCGCCTCCTCAGCAGCGCTAAGGATATCCGACTGATGGGGAGCAGGCCTAAGCCATCAGTAGAACAACCCCTGAGGGCTCTTGGACTGCGAGAGGGTGCAGGCCAGGCTGATGGACCCCCACTCCCATGAGTGTGTGAATTTTGTGCACCGGACCTCTAGTATCTCTGTAAGCAAGAAGGTGAGAACCAGGAGCTGAGATGTACAGGAAGTCATCTTTGTTCCCAGGTGGAGACAGCCTGCCTGACAACAGAGCCCATAGCAAAGAAAGCAAAATTGAGACACTAAGTAAGACTTTAACGTTGTCTGGGTCCCCCAAATTGTCTGTTCCCAAAGCAGGATGCAACCTTGGATGTCCTAGTTATCCCTTTTATTCTTAAATAAGTTTGAGTTGGGTGTCTGTGACTTTCACCTAAAGGAGCCTTAAGAGAGTTCAAGACAGAAACTTCTAGAAAAACATAACATATTATAAGGATTTCGCTTTATACCATATGTCAAGGCAGCATAATGCCAGTTTTCAATCTGTGCTCAGAGTTCTGCAATAGAAGAAAAATCATTTGGTTCCATTGACTTTTGAGGATGTCAAACTGCTAATAAGTTTGATTTTTTAAAATATGTTTTTATTGATTTTTAGAGAGAGAGGAAGGAAGAGGAAGAAACATCACATGGATCGTTTGCCTCCCACATGCACCCAGACCCAGAGTCAAACCCACAACCTAGGCATGTGCCCTGACCCATGATCAGCGACCTTTCAGTGAACGGGATGACACTCAACTGACTGAGCCACACTGGCCAGGGCTGTTAGACTTTTTTTTAACAAATGGTTTAAGAGTTGAAAGGATGGTTTTGGATTAGCAGAGCTCCTTTGTTATCTAAGGTTTTAAAGTTTGGCAGGATCATAGAGATCCTGATGTCTAACTCCTTTATTTTCTGAGTACATTGAAGCCTGGAGAGGATAAGTAACTGGGACAAGTGATTAATCTTCTTAGGAGAAAAAAACAGAATTCTAAACTCATGCTGCCATTTGAATTCTCTATGATTTTTGGATTTTCAGCAATATAAGCCACACATAGCATTTTTTTCTACATAGATATGCGGAATTGAAGAGAGTCAGCAGCTGATGTCAGCTCTCCTGACTCCTAACCTAGTTTGGTTTTCCCATTGTATCATGCTTCCTCCTGGAAGTAAACAATTTCTCATGGCTGCTTCATTTACTTAACACACTATAGCAGCATATAGCAAATGAGTAGAACTCTGGCCCTGCGGGATGTTACTAGAATGGGGTAATGTGGAAAAAGAGGATCTATATTTAAATATATTTATGAATTAAATGGATTTCTTTTTTAAAAATGTATTTTATTGATTTTTTACAGAGAGGAAGGGAGACGGATAGAGAGTTAGAAACATCAATGAGAGAGAAACATCGATCAGCTGCCTCCTGCACACCCCCCACTGGGAATGTGCTCGCAACTAAAGTACATGCCCTTGACTGGAATCAAACCTGAGACCCTTCAGTCCGCAGGCCGACGGTCTACTCTATCCACTGAGCCAAACTGGTCAGGGCTAAATGAATTTCTTTATTGCAGTATTTCTCAGAGCCATTAATAAGTTATTTTGCCTTACAAATTGCTAGATATGGGATACAATGTTTTCAAAGCTTATTTCACTCCAGATCTAGTGATCTGGGGTATGCTGATGGGAGGTCGTACTTTTGACATTTTTTTCAAGAGCCATTTTTCTCAGTGATTTAATTATGCCCTTTTCTTGGCTGTCCTTCTTTTGGGTCTTCTTATTTATTTATTTTTAATCCTTACCCAAGGATAATTTCCCCCTATTTATTTTCAGAGGGAGTGGAAGGGAGGGGAAGAGACAGAGAGAGAAACATCAAGGTGAGAGAGAGACACATGGATTGGTTGCCCCCCTTGACCCTTCAGCCCGTAGGCCAACTTTCTAACCACTGAACAACCCCGGCTAGGGCTGGGTCTTCATTTTTAAATTCTTACCATCAATTCTCATACTCCCTCCCATCCTTCTATTTTTCCAAGTTTCTATACTTGGTTGCTTTTCTGGTGGTGATTTTCTTTCTCAGTCTCTTTCTGGGTGGCCTTTTATTTTGGAGGTAAGGAGGAGGTGGGGCAATGTCTCTGGTAGATTTAAGGAAGGCTGGCCAGCGTGGGCTCACTCTGAGGGCAGGATCAGCTTTGGCTTGTTTCTCAATATCCCCATGCCCCAACGTGGATTTGGGGAAGAGCAGCACATACAGAGAGATGCCTTCCAGAACTTGCCCAGCGGTGCTGTGAGAGCCACAGCTCCTCTTGTTGAGCCTACCCATTCTTCCAGGCACATGCCCAGCAGCAGGACACTTCTGCAACCTACTCAGGCTCCAGAAGCCTCTCGCCTAACTTCCAGTATCACAAGCAAGTCCGTTCCCAGCCCAGCCAGTGGCCTCTTCTCTCCTGACAAGCTGGCAGCTGTCCAGGTTGGCATTCGCATGTCGACGAGGAAAATCAGCCTTCCCTAGTGAGATCTGCAGCAGCTGTCAGTGAGTATGGTGATGTCTTTTATCTTTCTAAAATGTTCTTCCGTGTTTTCTACATTTGCCTTGCTGTGTCCTCAGATT
Source organism: Myotis davidii (assembly GCF_000327345.1). NCBI lineage: Eukaryota > Metazoa > Chordata > Mammalia > Chiroptera > Vespertilionidae > Myotis > Myotis davidii. The sequence goes on from NW_006286140.1 coordinate 6,208,672, forward strand.
TCTCGCAGTGATTTTGAATACATCTTACACATGGGTAGGATGTATCTTCCTTTGTAGTTTCACACTCAGAATCCCCTTATTTTCACAGACCTAATGGCAGAGGTGGGAGTATCACCGTGCTTCTTCCACCTGCAAAACCGCGCTTGCAGCAACATTAACGCTGATCCAATTAAATGAACACCCCTGACTTCTCTCCTTCTTACAGTTCTTCCCTAACATTTTTCACGTTCATTCTGGAACAGAGATGCATTTTATGCACATCTCTCATCTGAGGAGTTTCAGGAATACTAATCAGGCCTTTGACTTCACTACAGAGACCAACAAAGCCAGACAAACAAGTTCAAAGGCCAGTTGTGCATTATGGACAGGAGGAGATCTGGACACACTTTACACTCATCAATGTTCATTTCAAATTTTGACGCTATCTACAAGAAAAGTTGTTGGTAGGTGTGTTTTTAGTATTTTCACTTTAATGGCTTTCCTAGAGCCATATATACCCTTTCACTATTTTATATTGAACCAAACTTCGTATGGCTGATTCTTTTCCCATCCTACTGTTAGCTAGCAGCTAATCATTTGTTATTTTTAAACATTTCAGTGTACTTTGGGATTTGGTACCTAGGCAGAAAGCTGTGGCCAGCCAGCAGAATATCCCATGTACTACCTCACCCAGCCTCATCACCCTCACAGGTACAATGGAAAGAACCTGCAGCAGAAAGGAGGTCTGATCTGATAACACCTAGATCCAGGAAAGAAGATGCCAAAGAAGGGTACTCCTGCGATAAACCTAAGAATCATGAACATGATGAGTTTGACTTACCTGACCATTTCTTAAAATTTAAGTAAGTTACTTGTTTGGACTCAGCTATCATACCCAGGTGCTAAATTTAATCTCTGAAGCCTTATGTGGTTTGAACTCAGAATGTTCATAAATATACAACTTCTTTCCCTTTGCAAGTTGCATTCAAACTCTATAACTGACCCAGATTTAAGGACTTGGCCTGGACCACAGGGCAAGTTGAGCCAGAGACAGGATTTAGGTTCAGAATGCCTCCAGTTTTGATCTGGCTTTGACTACACAGCAAGCCCAACCTCCTGGTTTCCTGTCTTACCTGGGTTCCGAATAAAGCCTTAAAAAAGCCTTGGTCAATAGAGCTTCAGGCTTTCAGTGTGAGAATCCCGGGTTTAAGTCTGTTCAAGACCATGTCTCTGTTCCTTTCTTCTATCATAACAGATACCCTATAAGGGATGGCCCTATGTCTTCCTGAATTCCCAGCACATAGTGAGTGTAATATTTGGATACTTTCAGCTGCAAGTAACAGGAAACCCAACTCAAAATAGCTTAAATTAGAAGGGCAATTATCCTATCTAATAAAGAGGGAATATGCCAATTGACCATCACACCATCACAAAAAGATGGCTGTGCCCACAGTGAAGGCGGAGTTTCTATAACACAAGATGGCTGCATCCACAGTGGAGGCCGAATTCCCGTAACGAGCCTTTAATGAGCATGGTGTTGGGCCAGGGCAGAGGACCTGAGGCTACGCCCCCCGCCCAGTGGGGCTTGACCGGGGACCTCAGGCCACAGCCCCCACCCCGGCACCAGGCCAGGGGACCTGAGGCCATGCCCCCCACCCCAGCACCAGGCCAGGGGACCTGAGGCTGCACCCCTGCCCAGCGGGGCTTGACAGGACACCTCAGGCCATGCCCTCTGCCCCGGTGCTGGGCCAGAGGAAAGGGACCAGAATGGTTGATTTTGAGCTGTGGTTCATACTCCTGGCAGCATATTTGACTCTCTAGGGCTATATAGGAGACTTCTAAAAAATAACAATGCCAAGGACCACTGGCAGACATTCTGATTTTTAATTTGTTTGGGGCTGAGGGGCCTGGGATGTATACTTTTTAAAGCCACCCTCAGTGACTCTAATATGCAGCCGGGATTAAGAACCACTCACTTATATTAATCAGGACTTATCCCTGAACCACAGCAGGGAGAAATGATATCAGAGGTCAGCCAGCAGGATGAGAGAAAAATGATTATTGGATAGGCAACCTACAGACAACCAAAAAATGTTTAATTTCTCCAGAGAAGATATACAAATGGCCAACAAGCTCATGAAAGATGATCAACATCACTAATAATTAGAAAATGCAAATCAAAATTACCTCACATCCATTAGGATAGCTACAATTTTTTAAAAATCAGAAAATAACAGAAAAGTTGTTGGAATGGGGAGAAATTGGAACACTTGTGTGCTGCTGGTAGGAATGTAAGATGATATAGCCACTGCGGAAAACAGTATAGAGGCCCCTCAAAAAATTAGAAGTAGAATTACTAAATGATCCAGCAATCCCACTTCTGGGTAGATACCTTAAAGAATTGAAAGCAGTGTCTTGAAGAGATATTTGTCCACCAATGTGCATAGCAGCATTATTTACACCTAGCGGCCTGATGCACGAAATTCATGCAAGGGGCTCAGCCCTCACAGCCTCGGCTTCATCCAGAAGGTTGTTTGGTTGTCCGGTCTAATTAGCATATTATGCTTTTTTTATTATAGATAACCAAGTTGTGGAAGCAAGTAAAATGTCCAATGACAGATGGATGGATAAACACAATGTGGTCTATACATACAATGAAATGTGATTTAGCCTTAACAAGAAAGAAAATTCTAGCACATGCTACAACATGGATGAACCTTGAGGACATTATGCTAAGTAAAATAAGCCAGTCACAAAAAGACAAATACTGTACAATTCTACGTGACCATCATCAAGTACCTAGAGCAGTCAAATTTATAGAGACAGTAGAATGGAGGTTGGTTGTCAGGGTCTTGGGGGGGTGGGGGTGGGTAATGAGGAGTTGTTATTTAATGGATACTGAGTTTCAGTTTTGCAAGATGAAAGGAGTTCTGGAAATTGATTACATATCAATGAATAACTTAATACTTCTGAATTGTACTCTTAAAAATGGTTAAGATAGTAAGTTTGATATTGTGTGTATATTATGTGTGGGAAGAAATGGCTTCTTTTTTTTTCACTGAGCATACACAACTAAAAAGAAGTTTTGTTGAATAGATGCAGAGCTGAGGAAGCCACTTGCCTTCTATACCAGTGACTAGGTGATGGCAGAACAAAAAGTAAGAATGCTGTATAGGGTAGCAGAACCCTGAAAGCAAGGCATTGCATTTCTTTAAAGAGCAATGAATTCCAAATTCCAATGATGTTCAAAAAGAGAGGGCAGGGTGTTAAAATAAGAATTCGGAGAGAAATTCCAGGAATAGCCCACACCTAATTTGTTATCAGTCTTTTCGGGGAGCCCCTGCCAGGCGTTCTTTGGCAAAATGCCCTGCTGAGTGCCTGGGAAGGTGAGGCAGTCTGAGGCTCTATCTACTTCAGGCCTCAGTGGAGATTTTGCAAGAGGCAGGTTGAGCAGATGGCTACTCACCTCTCACTTTTCCCTTCTAAGGAAGTTGCAGGGACTGGGCAATCCAAAACCATTGTCTAATAGCAAAGTCTCTTATATTTGGGTTAGGGTATATTTCAGTACAGATGCTTCAGTTTGAATGGGTCTAATGTGGAGGGAATTTAGAGCCCTTAAAGCAAGATAATAAAGTAAGATAATAAAGATACTTCAAAATGCTGACTTGGTATAAGCTGGAATCTCTCCAGCTTCATCAGTTTGCCCTCCGGCATCCCCACTTCCGATATGCACCATCTGCTATTTTTTTCCCTTCACCACTCCCCAGTGAGTATGCTCTGTAGGCCAATGAAAAACACCAGCTTTCCCCATTCTTCACCATCACCTCCACCACCTCCTCAGTTTACTGTTTGTTTTTCTAAGCACCTCCCAGGTGAGAGTATGCAATTAAATGTTTTAAAGGAGTTTTTCTTTGGCCTGTTACTAATTAAAGGAAAGTAGTCTTAGTCTAACTCTAAGGCAATGAAAGACTTTGGAGTTTTCAAATCATGTCTTTGGAAGTGACTCCAAATTACCTGGGACAAGTGTTAAAAATGAAACTCCCTGGGCAGTACCCCAAACCCAGAACACTAGAACCTCTGGGGGTGGGGCCAGGAGGCTGCCTTTTAACAAGGATCTAAGGCTATTCTTAAACCATTTCGGATGGAGAAGCAGTCTTCAAAGGAAGGTTTCCAGAGATAAGCTGCCAAGTAAATGAACTTGAGCTAAACATGTATGGAGGCAAAGGTGGAAATATTTATTGATAACCTCCTTTAAGTACCTTGTGTCAACATGAAAAATGTCCAAATTTTTTAGTTTATCTGAGCCAAATGGATGACAATTGCTGGGAAGCAAAATCTCAATGGGTTGAAAAAAATGTTCCCCACCTGGCCGGCATGGCTCAGTGGTTGAGCATTGACCTATGAACCAGGAGGTCATGGTTCAATTCCCGGTCAGAGTACATGTGGTTCGATTCCCTGTCAGAACACATGCCTGGGCTCCAACCCCAGTGTGGGGCTCCATCCCCAGTGTGGGGCTCCATCCCCAATGACCATCATCCTACATGGCTATCCCCAGTGTGAGGCGTGCAGAAAGCAGCCAATCAATGATTCTCTCTCATCATTGATGTTTCTTTCTCTCCCTTCCTCTCTGAAATCGATAAAAATAAATTTTTTAAAAAAGGACTCCAAGAACTGGAACTTGAATCCAGTTTGAATGGAAAATCCATTTCTATGACAACACCCAGAATCTGTCCACTTTGGCAGCTGTCAGTAAAGTCTAGAGGATAATGAACTGATGAAAGTTGAGGGGCGGTATCATATCTACTTTTAGGCCTGTATACATTTAGGTCTATTATTCCAAGATTCCATTATATCTGTAATGAAGGCCTTTCATTCAATAAGAGGCTAAGAGACCCCCAGGGCCCTTCTTTCCTCATTTAAAATAGAAACAAATAACTCCTCTTTACAGGCTGTGACATCTGACAAAAGGGAGCTACACACCCTCAAATAAGGAAGACCTTGCCAAGTCCAAGGGTGTGGTTTGATAGCAAATGTTCCCTTTCAGATCACAGTTGGGTTTGGAGCAGCTGCTGTTTTCATCCCCAAGGAAGAGTTCTACTTTCTGAGCTCTTTGTGCAGTCAATGCCTCTTCCTTTACATACTGCACCTCTGCGAGAAGCTCTGGTAGTCAAGGTTGTTGGAAGATCGTGTGTTCTATCAGGTAGCGAGCCAGTCATATAGTCATTCCACACAGGTTTAGTAAGAAGCTGCAACTATGTGTAAAGGGTAAAGAAAAATAAGGTGTCACACCTGTTACAATCCAGTGGGGGAAGCAGATCACTAGTCATAGATATGCACCATGAGCTTGGGGAGCACTGTGGAGCAATGGTTAATCATAGTGATTCAATTCAGGACTGAGCAGTGGGGAAAGGGAAGGGTAAGCTTCCTGGAAATTATGTCCACACAAGGCTTGGAGAGGTGAGTAGGAGTGACCAGATAAAGTGGGCTGGTAGAAGAGAGAGCCTGAGCAAAGGCAAGGAGGGAAGAAATAACATAGTGTTCAGACCAGAAGAATAAACCTGCATCTAACACAGAGACCTCCAGCAACCATTTCCATATGGTTGAAGCAGCATGTTGTCTTTCTGCAGATTTTTCCCAAAGACATTATTTTCCCAAAGGCCTTTTGGCTATTGCTATTTGTACTTTTCTTGACTAGAACATTAACTCTAAAATTGTAGAAACGTAAGACCCAATGGAAAATAGACTGGACTCCTAGGAAATCAAACTGTGGGAAGATTATTGTAACGAGGCTTTAAAATAATTTACTTAAAATTATTTCTTCTTCCAAAAGCAAGTGATATAACCCAGTGCATACAAACATGGACCTTGGATCTAGACACCACTCAGTGGTAAGTTATTTAAACTTTCTGAGCTTCACTTTCCTCTAATGTAGCGTGGGAGCATTAGCATTCCCTTTAACAAGAAAAATGTTGGTGGCGGATGACTGGCATATATTAAATACTCCATGAATGTTAATTATTATTCTTATACTTACCCATATGCTATGCCATTAAGTTATGATTACACAACAAAGTCAATTGTGAATAAAATAGGATTCATTTATTACATCAATTAATTCACTACCTAGAACAAAAACTGGAATTTTAGAGTTAAAAGGAAACTAAGGGTCATCTGGTCCACTCTCCCTCCCATGCAGAAATCTTGTCTTTTTCATTTAAAGTTTAGAGAGCTAAAGTTCCATTTTCCACATGCATTCAATAATTTCTTGATATTTAGCCATTCTGTTGAGAGGATATTTTTAGTTGAAAAGGCTGAAGCTATCTTATTTGATTATTATGGGGTGAGAAAAAAAAGAGTAAAACTATATGTTGATGTAACGTCTGGAAGGTAGAAAGATTTCTTGAATAGGTGTATTGGCTCTCTGACAGAGGAGATCCCCTTTAATTCAAAACAGCTCCATTGAGGTATGAAATACCACGGTGTGGCCAACCAATAACAAATGAGAAGGATTCCCTCTTTTTATCTAAGTCCGAACTTTAAGCTACATAATTTGTCTTTCAGAGCAGGCCCAGCTCCACAGAAACATTCTTCCATATTTCTTTTAATCACTTCCTCATGAGAACAGATTTTTGTGGATTTAGGCCTATATTAATACAAATGTTATGAGAAACTGAAATATGAGCCAACTGACTATTTCCAGATTTAGGGATTAATTGAAATTCTGAGAAAAGTGATAAGAAGTCATGGAAATAAAAGTGTGGGATTGAAAAAAAAAAGGCCTGTGGAATTGCGATAATGAACACAGGCCTGGTGGAGTACTAATGAGAGCACATTACAAATATAATAAACTTCCTTTTGAACTTTAAAAAATAATCACAATCCAAGCTATGTGATAACCAATGAAAATCACATAGAACAAAATCTAATGTAGTTCCTTACAAAAGAGTAAAATCCAGTTATTCTCTGAATTCTCGGTCATGTATTTATAATAGGATAATGAACTATAATCCCAAAGGCTAGAAATAATACAATAGATATCAAGTCCCCCAACTCTAAATGGAGGTGCCAGACCACTGTCTTAAGTTAGGTTCAAGATTGACTACATAATTTGCAGGGCCCAGTCAAAAATGAAAATTATCAATAATTTCAAGATGGCAACAGCAGAGAATTAAGCCAGAAACAAGGCTCTTCACAGGTCACACACACATCAAGATGGGTTCTTCCTGTTGCAGACCCTAAGACTATAGTTTATTTGAGAAGTGATTTCAGGAAGCACCTGTAGGAGATGAGAGAAAATGGATCTGACAAGGCAAAAGCATCTACCAAAATGCAGGGTATGTGGAGAGATTAAAAGACTGGTATTAGTCATACCCAGGGTATTAGTCATACTGAGGTTATACAAAAATCATGGTAGAAGAGGCTGGAGGAAAGTGGAATACTTTGGATAAATTTTCGATGTACAGCGAAGTTCCAACATCCTCTCCACACTGGAGGACTTACCTTAAACTAAGGGAGAATGGGAATTCAAGAGGAATACTCAAAGAACTTGACAACTTTCTTTGGAGTTAGAGATCAGAGAGATTGGTTTCTAAAACACAGCTGAGAAAGCTAAAGGCAAGTCTGGCTGATGTTGTCAGAACCAGGAGGAGGGCACTGCACTTCTAACCACTACAGGGCAAAGATGCATATTTCCCAGGGGCTATTTGGAGACCTGTATGTAGAAGAGGGCCAGCCTGCAGTAATAAATCTCACCAGGAAGTCACTTGGAAGGTCAGAGAGCCTCCAGTAGAGATTGGGAAGCCCAGGGACTGAGCTGGGAACCATAGAGGCCAGGAGAAGGAAAGGACTTGCCTGTGTGGTAGCCAGCCTTTAAGATAGCCCCCAGTGATCTCTACCTCCTGGTGTTTATACTCCCATGCAGTCCTCTCCCATATTATATCGTTGTTTTGTGTGACTACTATCGACTGATTGTATCTCCCCCAAATTCATATGCTGAAGTTCTAACTCATAATGTGATGGTATTTGGAGATGGGGCCTGTGGGAGTTAATTAGGTTCAGATGAAGTCATGTAGATTGACCCTCATGATGGGATTCACGCTCATATAAGAAAATATACCAGAGAGCTTGCTATGGTATTTTTTTATGACAGCTTGATCTGACAAAGACAATGACCAATTTAAGTGGTAGTGTGTGACTTCTAAGACCAGGTAATAAAAGGCACTACGGCTTCCTCCTTATTCTCTTGGATCACTCACTGGGGGAAACAACCATATAGAAAGGTCCAAGTAGTGAGGAACTAAGTTGTGACAATAACTAGAACTGACTTGCCAGGCATGTGAGGAAACCCTTTTAGAAGCTGATCCTCCAACCCCAGTCTAGCCTTCAGATGACTACAGTCCCTACCAACAATTGACTGCAATCTCATTAAGAGATCCTGAGTCAGAAGCAATCAGTTAAGCAGCAACTGTGTGAGGTAATAAATGTTTATAGTTTTAAGCTACTAAGTTTTGAAGTAATTTGTTATGCAGCAATAGATAACTAATATATGTCCAAGGAACGTTTTGGATCTATTTGAATCTAATCCAAAACTTCAGCCTTCAGATGACTACATTCCCTACCAACAATTGACTGCAATCTCATTAAGAGATCCTGAGTCAGAACCAATCAGTTAAGCAGCAACTGTGTGAGATAATAAATGTTTATAGTTTTAAGCTACTAATTTTTGAAGTAGTTTGTTATGCAGCAATAGATAACTAATATATGTTAGTAGGGAAATCTCACAGGAACCCGGAAAAGTGCTCACAACTGCAACCTTAGATGCCAATGCCAGGAGCAATTTAAGCAGCCAAGTAAAACCATGGCCTCTTCCACTACTCTCCTCCTAGCTCTGGGCCTGATCTCGGGGGAGGGAAGCATGAGGAGGGGGGGAGGGGAGATGGAATGGAAGCACATT
>NW_006286140.1:6219855-6220546 GCF_000327345.1 Myotis davidii
AACAAAAGGTTGTGTGTTCAATTTCCAGTTGAGGTGAACAGGAGAAGCAACCAATCTATGTTTCTCTCTCACATCTACGTCTCTCTCTCCCTCTTTCTCCCTCTCCCCCTCTTCAAAATCAATGAACATATCCTCTAGTGAGAATTAAAAAAAAAAGAAAAGAAAGGAGGCAATTGTAATTCAGAGGGATAAGAGACAGGAGACAAGAGAAACCTCAGAGTAATTGCCACCACAAAGGCAGGGCACCTAATTTGGTTAGGGTGGGGCAAGGTAAGCCGTGAAGAATAGGTAGGAGGTATCCTAAGCAGGGAAATACCCCAATACCCTAAGGAGTGAGCGAGACTGAGAAAGAAAAAGGGAGGATAAGAAAGAGTAAGAGGGAGTGCTTGCAAAGAATTGAGACAGACTAAACTGGCTAGATCTTAGACAACAGGGTTGGAGGGGGCAAAAAGTGAGGATTAGTTGCTAATCAGAGCCATACCATATTGGCTACACTCTGGAGTAAGAATAAGGTCCAGAACATGAAAATATTTAAGCAGTGATTTAACATTAAATCTTAGATTATCACCTAAAGCTTAAATTTCTAGCAATACATGTTGCATAAACATGATATCTGGGAAAGTAAAGTTTCTTCTTTTTTTTTTTAAAAAAAAATGTTTTTATTGATGAGAGAGAGAGAGAAAGGGAGCAG
>NW_006286140.1:6221449-6223399 GCF_000327345.1 Myotis davidii
TGGATTGAAGCCCATTTTTTTTTTTTTGACATTCAAAATGAAAACAACTTTATTGCAAAGTTTAGGACACAATAGACTTCACAGAACAACAGAAATAAGACAATTCCAAGATGCTGGAGTGTAACATTGCAGCTAACAGGTTAGTACTCCTCACCCTCATCCTCTCCCTCATACTATCTGCTCCAACCTCCTCATAATCCTTCTCAAGGGCAGCCATGTCCTCACGGGCCTCAGAAAACTCTCTTTCCTCCATGCCTTCACCCACGTACCAGTGGACAAAAGCATGCTTGGCATACATCAGGTCAAACTTGTGGTCAAGGCGGGCCCAGGCCTCACCAATAGCTGTGGTGTTGCTCAGCATGCACACCGCTCGCTGTACTTTGGCCAAATCTCCACCAGGGACACAGTGAGAGGCTGGTAATTAATGCCAACTTTGAAGCCAGTGGGGCACCAGTCCACAAACTGGATGCTGCGCTTGGTTTTGATGGTGGCAACGGCAGCATTAACATCTTTGGGGACCACGTCAGGCAGCAGGCAGCAAGCCATGTATTTACCATTGCGAGAGTCACATTTCAACATCTGGCTGGCTGGCTCAAAGCAAGCATTGGTTCTGATACTCATGGTAAGCTGCTCATGGTAGGCTTTCTCAGCAGAGATGACAGGGGCATATGTGGCCAGAGGGAAGTGGATGTGGGTGTAGGGCACCAGGTTGGTCTGAAATTCAGTCAGATCAACATTCAGGGCTCCATCAAACCTGAGGGATGCAGTGATGGAGGACACACCTGGCTATTAAGGTGGTTAAGGTCAGTGTAGGTTGGGCACTCAATATCGAGGTCTCTACGACACATGTCATAGGTGGCCTCGTTGTCAACCATGAAGGCACAGAGTGCTCCAGGGTGGTGTGGGTGGTGAGGATGGAGTTGTAGGGCTCACCTACAGCTATGGAGACCTGGGGGACTGGGTAAATGGAGAACTCCGCTTCTTGCCATAATCAACGAAGAGACATTCCATCAGCAGGGAAGTGAACCCAGAACCAGTTCCCCAACCAAAGCTGTGGAAAACCAAGAAGCCCTGAAGGCCTGTGCACTGGGCATCCAGTTTCCAAATTCGGTCCAGGTTGAGGTCAGTGATCTCCTTGCCAATGATGTAGTGTCCACCCTTGGCAAGGAGATCATAGTTATTGGCAGCATCTTCCTTGCCTGTGACCAGCTGCTCAGGGTGGAAGAGCTGGTGGCAGGTACCATTGTGAACTTCATTAATGACTGTGGGTTCCAGGTCTACAAACACTGCCCTGGGCACATGCTTGCCAGTGCCTGTTTCACTGAAGGTGTTGAAGGAGTCATCTCCCCCTCCAATGGTCTTGTCACTTGGCATCTAACCATTGGGCTGGATGACGTGTTCCAGGCAATAGAGCTCCCAGCAGGCATTGCCGATCTGGACACCAACCTGGCCAACATGGATGGAGATGCACTCACACATAACTGAGACTTGTAGGGCTCGCGGGGCTGAAAAGTGCGAGGGAATGGGAACAAGGGCCTCCCACTGACAGACTACCAAGGAATCTGGGGAAGAAGTCTTGAAGCTCATTCAGTATGTAGCACACTGAAAATTCCCCCTCTTCTCCCCCCCAACCCCCCCAAAAAATCTTTCTTCTAGTAAGTGTGGGTGATCAGCTAATGCTGGCAAACTGGTTTCTGATTCTCTTCGCATGTCCTGCACGAGAGGACCAGGGTCCTCCTTCAGTCATCTGGGTGCCTTGGCACTTTTGTATTGCCCTCAGCTTTGGGAAGCTCAGCTGAAACTAAGTCAGCAAAAGTCTCGTTTTATTTTTTTTACTTATTTTTTGTTTTTTTAAAATATATTTTATTGATTTTTTACAGAGAAGAAGGGAGAGAGATAGTTAGAAACATCAATGAGAGAGAAACATCGATCAGCTGCCTCCTGCACATC
>NW_006286140.1:6223558-6227317 GCF_000327345.1 Myotis davidii
TGAGCATTTTTAATGGGATGTAGTTAAGGTATTTTTTAGAAATATGGTGCTAGATAAATTGATGATAGGTGGTGGTGATAGTACATGCACTACAATACATGATTTTATTAGATAGAGATAGAGAGAGAGAGAGAGAGAGAGAGAAAGAGAAAGAAACATCGATGTGAAAGAGACACACATCAATTGGTTGCCTCCCACATGCGCCAGCACCTTCACCAGGGATTGACCCTGCAACCTAGGCAGGTGCCCTGAACGGGAATCAAACCTGAGACCTTTCAGTGTAAGGGAAGACTCTCCAACCAACTCCTTCACCAGGGATTGAACCTGCAACCTGGGCAGGTGCCCTGAACGGGAATCAAACCTGAGGCCTTTCAGTGTAAGGGAAGACTCTCCAACCAACTGGCCACACTGGCCAGGGTTAACCATTACCGTTGATGGAAGATCCTAAGGTTATAACTTCTGGAGATTTTATATTTCCTAATTTAAAATGTCCTGTTTCTACCCATTCCATGATATTGTACTCCACTACTTGATATTAATAAAATATTTGTTACTATTAAAAATATTGCTTATTTTAATCCTCGTTTTGATGGATGGAACATAAATAAGGCTTTTGTATTCATTTTCTGTTGCTATATAACATATTGTCCCAAAACTTAGTGGTTTGAAACAACAAATATTTATTACCACTTGGTTTCTGTGGATCAGAAAGGCAGGAGCAACTTAGCTGGGTGGCTCTGACATAAAGATCCTCATCTGAAAGCTCAACTGGGGTGTGAGGTGAGAATGACTGCTCCAGGCTCACTCACATGTTTCCTAGCAGACTTAAATTCCTTACCAGATGGGCCTTTCCATGGAGCTGCCTCATAACAAGACAACTGGCTTCCCTCAGGGTGAGCAATCCAGGAGAGTTAGAGAGAGTGTGGCCAAAATGCAAACCAGAGTATTTTTTATAGCCAACCTAATCGCAATGACATGCCACTATCTCTGCTGTATTTTATTCTTTAGAAGTGAGGTAAGTCTAGCCCCCACACAAGGAGTTACACAAGGGTGTGAACCAGGAGGCAGAGATCATCAAGGGTGGGGTGCGGTGGGTGTCATTTAGAGGCTCCCTACCATGTTTCATAGTGGTAAATTAATGAGACTGGAAGATACTAATATTATTACCTCAGAATCTTCCAATCTTATTAATATATAGCCTGAAATCAGAAAAAAATTCCAACTAGCCCAAGGTTGTATATAATTTTTCAAATTGAAAACTCACATACCACTGTTTTATTAGAGAATAAAATATGGCAGTCATATGCTACAGAAACCTGGGCAATTTGGACAATCTGTAATTATAGTTATTAGCTCCTTCAAAAGCTATAGTAACATTGGTTACACCATTTGTTGCTCTTCAATGAAAATATCTTTATGAATATGACCTATTGCCACCTGTCAAATAGAGTCACTAAAATATTTGCTAGCAAGATGAATTGAGAATTTTGGTGTATTAAATATTTTATTAATTCACATTCTATTGCAAATGAAAACTATAGAGTATCTTCTTTTGTTAAATAATCATGTATTATTCTTCAGCAGTGTATAGGCAGTAGTTATTTGTATCCTACCTATTTCCAAATGGTGGCAGATTAAATTAATGCAAATTTAGGTGTTATAGTACTTCTTCATACTTTATATCATTATATTCTTCTCAAATGATTCTAAATTTATTTTCCCCCTTGATACTTGTAATGAGTCTATAATACAGTTGAAGTAAGTTTTACCTCCACTTTAGAAAAAAAACAGGTTTGGAGATTTTCACCAAGTCATACAACTTGTAAAAAGCAGAATGAAGGCATGAACCCAACTCTGGTGCATTTCCCATAGCTTAGTTTGATCCTTATTCATGCCAGTTTCTTTAAGCACAATTCTTTATGCCTAGGTTTCTCTCTCTATTTCTTCTTCTCATTACAGCAGTCCCTTCAGTATTTCTTGCAGTGCTGGTTTGGTGGTGATAAACTCCTTTAGCTGGTTTTGTTGTGTTTTTTGTTTGTTTGTTTGTTTTGTTGTCCAGGAAGCCTTTTATTTCACATCTGTTGTGAAAGATGGCCCTGATGGTTATAGTAATCTTGGTTTCAGATCCTTGCTTTTCATTACCTTGAATACTTCATGCTGTTCCCTTCTGGCTTGTAGAATTTCTGTTGAAAAATCAGCTGACAGCCTATGGGAGCTCCTCTAGAGGTAATAAATTGCTTTTCTCGTTGCCTTTAAGATTCTTTCTTTGTCTTTAATTTTGGGCATTTTAATTATGATGTGTCTGGGCATGGGTCTGTTTGTGTTCTTCTTGCTTGAGCTTCTCTGTGCCTCCTGGACTTGTGTGACTTTTTCCTTTACTAGATTAGGGAAGTTTTCTGCTATTATTTCTTCAAACACAATCCTTGCCATCATTATTCTGTACTCTATGTCTGATAAATTTCTTATCTCCATTTCATTTAGCTCTTCTAGAGAATTCTCTTGTTCTTTCATGGGGATTGTTTTTCTCTCTCCCCATTTTGGCTGCCAGTCTCTATGCGGTCTCCACTTTCCATCCTTGATTATCAGGGTTCTCTCCAGCCAGTCTTCAGTTGATTATTCAGGATGGTTTTTCTGTATTTTCGTTGTAATTCCAGTTTGGTCTTGGTAGCATGTCAGTATAGCTTCCACTTACTCCACTGCCATTTTCTCATTGTCCAAAATATTGAACAATGAGGAAATGAACTCAACAGTCTTACTGTGACTTGATAAGAAATAAAGCTTAAAAATTAAAAAGACTAAAGAACTAAACAACATGACCAAAAATATTCAAAGGATTAGCCCTAACCGCTTTGGCTCAGTGGATAGAGGGTCAGCCTGCGGACTCAAGGGTCCCAGGTTCAATACTGGCTAAGGGTATGTACCTTGGTTGCGGGCACATCCCCAGTAGGGGGTGTGCAAGAGGCAGCTGATCGATGTTTCTCTCTCATTGATGTTTCTAACTCTCTATCCCTCTCCCTTCCTTTCTGTAAAAAATCAATAAAATATATTTTAAAAGAATATTCAAAGGATTTAATTAAACCAGCATATTTTTTTTTTAGCTATATGTAACACTGTGTTAAGAGCCAAAGAAAATACAAGTATGAAAAAGTTATGGGGGACTTTTTGTTTGTTTCCTTGCTTGTTTTTTGTTAATGCTCACCTGAGGATATTTTTCCATTGATTTTTAGAGAAACTAGAAGGGAAAGGAGAGAAACACAGAGAGAGAAACATCAATGTGAGAGAGACACATCAGCTGGTTGCCTCCTGCAGGCATTGACCAGGGCCAGGGTTTGAGCATGCAACCGAGGTATGTGCCCATGACCAGAATCAAACCCAGGACCCTTCAGTGCATGGGCCAATGCTCTATCCACTAAGCCAATCTGGCTAGGGTGAAAAAGTTGTTTTTTAAACTCATAAACACAAACAACAATATGGTGGTTACCAGAGGGAAGCAGGTGAGGGTAGTACAGGGTAAAATGGGTCAAATATATGATGACAAAAAAATATTTAACTTTGGGTGATAGGCACACAATGTAATATACAAATGATGTATTATAGAATTGTATACTTAAAACCTATATAATGTTATTAACTGATGTCACCCCAATAAATTTAATTTAAAAATAAAATGTTCTTTTAAATCAAAGAAAGAAGTTCTTTTCTATCAATAAGTGAATTATTACTTTTGGGAAATCCTGAAAGGTAGACATTTTCTTATAT
>NW_006286140.1:6227903-6229541 GCF_000327345.1 Myotis davidii
CAGGAATTTTAAAAACCACCACAGAATTCTACCTACCACAGACTCAAAATCCCTTGAGGGCAGGGACCAAACACAATGTGTTGCCATAGAGAGAACTAAACAAATATTGTTGAGCTAAAGTACATCACTGATTATGCCATTGAAAATAGCCCCTCATTCTTCCACTGAATGTCCCCTTACCTACTTTATCTTCTTAGTACTGTCAGCACCTGACATTATATATGTATGCCTCTGCTTACAAGTTATTTGTTTTCTGCCCTCCCATCACTCAAATGAAAGCCCCATTGAGGCGTGGACATTTTCTAGCTTAGTCACATGCCATTGTGTTCCCAGCTCTTTAAACAAACAGCACCTGGCATATGTAGACTAATAAAAATGTGGGCCCTAGCCAGTTTTTCTCAATGGTTAGAATGTCAGCCTTTAGACTGATGGGTCCCAGGTTCAATTCTGTTCAAGGGCATGTACCCTCAGTTACAGGCTCGGTCCCAGGCTCTGGTCTAGGTGCCTGTGGGAAGCAATCAATTGATATATCTCTCTCACATCAATGTTTCTCTCTCTGTGTCTCTCCCCTCCCTTCCATTCTCTCTAAAAAAATAAATGGAAAAAAATATCCTCGGGTGAGGATTAACAATTACAACAAAAATAAATTTTAAAAAATTTGGTAAATGAATGAATGGCTGCATGGTCTCAATGTGTCCATATATTTAAAAAGGTGCCTTTTGGCCCAGCTGGTACAGCTCAGTGGTTGAGCATCAACTTATAAATCAAGTGGTCACAGGTTCGATTCCTGGTCAGGACAAATGCCTGGGTTGCAGGCTCAATCCCCAGTATGGGGTGTACAGGAGGCAGTTGATCAATGATTCAACCTTCTCATTGATGTTTCTATCTCTCTCTTCCTCTCTGAAATCAATTTTTTTTTTAAATGTGCCTTTTGGGGCTATATAGTTATGTGGGGAAATGTTCTAAATTTTAATTCATGGATAGCATGCATGTGTTTGGCATACCCCAAAACGTAAACATTCATGGAATGCATATTATGTACCTATAGCATGGTGCTATTTTATCCTGTCCAATCAACAGAGTAGCCAGAGGGGAAAATAGGCAACACCTACAGATCTGGTCCCTTCTGTGCTGGAAAGTCACTAGTGGCTCCCATCTCACTCTGGGAAAAAGCAAAAGCCAACACAGTGGCTGCAAAGCCCCACATGACTCTCTCCCTCCTGACTGCCATCTACCTCATCTCCACCTGTTCTCTCTCTTGCTCTCCCCCCCTACCCCCTCAGCCTTCCTGGCTCTTCTAGGTTCTCATTCCAGGCTCACTCCCAGACCCGGGTCTTTGCCCTTGCTTCTACCCGGTCTACTTATTTCCCCAGATTCTGGCACCTTTTCTTCATCACCTCTCAGTTCTCACTCACTTTCTATCTTATAGTGAAGCCCTCTGTGATCACTCTATATTTCAAATAGAAGTCACTGATCAGGAGAACCAAGATGGCGGCATAGGTTAACGCCGGAGTTTGCCGCCTCGAACAACCATTTCAAAAGTGAAACTAAAAGACGGAACGGACATCACCCAGACCCACAGGAACGGTGGCTGAGTGGAAGTCCTACAACTAGGAGGAAAGAGTAACGCATACGGAC
>NW_006286140.1:6230000-6234939 GCF_000327345.1 Myotis davidii
GTGTGGGGAGGGAGGGCAGGGGTGGGTTGGGAACTGGGAGGAGGGGAATTATGGGGGGAAAAAAGAGGAACAAATGTAATAATATGAACAATAAAGATTTAATAAAAAAAATAAAAAAATAAAAAAAATAAAAAAAAGAAGTCACTGATCATCCTCCTCGCCTAGAATTTCCTGTGCCCCTCATTTCTGTTTTCTCCATAGCGCTTAGCCCCTATGTCACTCATTTTTTTTATTGTGTATGTTCTCTCACTAGAATGAAGGAAGAGCAGAGATATTTGTCTGTTTTGTTTGCCACTGTTTTTCCAGCATCTAGAACAATGCCTGGCACATAGTAGGTCCTCAGTAAATATTTGCTGTCTTTGAGAGCGGTCGAGGATATAGCAATAACTCAAATGAACTCTGGTTCAATATTTCCCCTACCAATTTCAAACAAATAAGACTTTTATGCACTCTGCCCCTCATGCCAACTAAAAATACTCCCCCATCTCCCCTCCTTTGTCCTTTGAACAATTTATAAAACTCGGGATAAAAGACTTTGTGTATTCGAAGAAACCTGGTCTTCCTATTCTTTTGAAGAGCAAATTGCTCAGCGTTCCCAGTAACATCTGAGCCTTGCGTTGCCTTTGTAGTTGAAGGGGAGAAGTAGGTTAAAGTAACTGAGCTTTTTATCTGAGCTAATGGAAGTACTTTGTCATTGTTAGCCATGGATTGGCCCTCCTTAGGAGACTTGTTGAGCAAAAACACATAAGGTATCTTGGGCATTCGAAGCAAAGGTTGACAAAGGCTACCAGGAGAAAGTAGAGTGCAGGAAATGTGTAGTTATTACAATACCTGCGCCATCCTCCAAATTCACAGCGGTTCTCAACCTGTGGGTCGCGACCCCTTTGGCAGTCGAAAAACCCTTTCACGGGGGTCGCCTAAGACCATCCTGCATATCAGATATTTACATTATGATTCATAACAGTAGCAACATTACAGTTATGAAGTAGCAATGAAAATTTTATGGTTGGGTCACAACATGAGGAACTGTATTTAAAGGGCCAGAAGGTTGAGAACCACTGCTCCAGAAGGTTTAGGTTTGGACTGTGGAAGTGTATTTGGATCCAACACTGGCAATCAGTGATTGTCCCTCAGCCTCCACCCAGCCCCTATTTCATTCAGCTCACAATAAAGCATGCTCACATTTCACACAGTTGACGCTCTCTCACAGCATACCTTTATTCTAATGAGCTAACCATACCCAGCAGTTTCTAATGCATTCTAAACTGTGGCTGACCAATGTCTCTAATTTTAGGTTTTCAATTAAGTAAAAGAACCCATAACAGTCCTCAGTTCTACTGGGTTTCTCTCTGCAGTGGATTTATCCAACAGAAACTCAGCACATTCTTACAAGCCTTAGGTAGCTGGAGGAATAGACACACAGTTGGTGTTTTCTCCAGGACGAGCGCACTTAGAGACTGCTCTGATTCGTCTGGCTCGCAACATCTTCCTCTGACATGAGGATGGGCCAAGACTTTCTCACTTGGTAACTAGTGGATGCTACTGGGTGAGAGAGAGGGAAATAGAAAGAGAAGGAAATGGTGTGTTGTTTATAAATGCATATTATATAAATGTAAGCACCTACTTATATGACAAGTCTAGAAAAGGAAAAACTATAGGGACAAAGAACAGATCAGAAGTTGCCTGGGACAGGGAGGTGAGAGCAGGAATTGAATGCAAATAGACACAAGGGAACTTTTGGGATGGTACAAGTATTCTAAAACTGAATTGTGATGAGGGGTGCACAACAGTATAAATTTACTAAAGTTGTCAAATTGTACACTCAGAAGGGATACATTTTTAAAATTCCATTTACAATAGCATAAGAAAGAATACAATGCTTAGGAATAAATTAAACCAAGAAAGTGTAAGACTTGTGCTTTGAAACTACAAAGCATTGCTAAAAAAAACCAAAGGAATTGGGATTCTCACACATCGCTGGTGAGAAAGAAAAATGGTGCAGCCTCTGTGGAAAACAGTTTGGTGGTTTTTCAAAAAGCTAGACACAGAATTACCACAGACTCAGCAATTTCACTTCTAGCTATATACCCAAAAGAATTGAAAGCAGAAACGCAAACAAGTACTTATATACTAGTACCAATGTTCATTGCAGTTTTATTCACAGTAGCCAAAAGATATAAACAACCCAAATGTACATCAACAGAGAATAGATAAACAAAATGCGGTATATACATGCAATGGAATATTATCTATAATAATAAAAGCATAATATGCTAATTAGACCAGACATCCTTCAGGATAAAGCCGGGGCTGCAAGGGAAGCCCAGTTCCCGGGTGCCAGAGGGAAGCCAGTGCCAGCAGCCAGGGGAAGGAAGGCCTACTCTTGCACAAATTTCGTGCATTGGGCCTGTAGTTCATTCATAAAAAGAAATGAAATTTTAATACATGACACAACATGGATGAACCTTGAAAAAATTATGTTAAGTGAAATAAGCTAGACACAGAAGAAAATATCAAGATTCCATTTATATGAAATATCTAGACTAGGCAAATTCATAGAGGCAGGGAGTAGAATGGTGGTTGCCAGGGGCTGGAGGAGGGGACAATGGAAGTTTAATGGTTACAGAATTTCTGTTGGGGAGATGAAAGAAGTTTGGACTAGATGGTGGGGATGGCTGCACAACATTGTGAAAGTGATTAAATGCCATACAACTATATGCTTAAAAATGGCTAATATGGCAAATTTTATGTTATACGTATTCACCACAATCCTATCTAATAATAGACAAACATGGTAATTGACCATATCTTCACAACACCTCTCATTGGCTAATCACAATATGCAAATTAACTGCCAACAAAATGGAGGATAATTTGCATACTGCAGGCAGGGCGGGACAGTGCCATCCTGCCTGTCCTGCCGCCATCCAGGCCTGCTATTTGCCACCCGGGGCGGTGGGGCGGGACAGCGCCATCCCGCCCGCCTTGCTGCCATCCAGGACTGCTATCTGCCACCCGGGGTGGCGGGCGTCCCATGTGCGACCCTACCCAGGGCAGCCAGGAGGGGCAGCAGCGATCTGCCGGCCCGCCCAGGCGTCCAGTGTGTGACCCAAGGGTGGGCAGGGGCTCAGCAAGGCGATTGGCATTGCTTGCCTTCGCTTGAGCCCCTGCCCGCCCGCCAGGGACACGGGCCCTCTCTGAGAGAGAGAGAGAGAGAGAGACAGAGAGAGGGAATTTGGCACTCTGTATCCCTCCCTGATCGACCACTGCGATTCCAAGCCAGTGAGGGCTGCCTTCAGGCCGCAGCTCCAGGTCTCTCACCCCCCACCCCAGGCCCTAGAGCACAGCACTGGGCAGGGGCACCAAGGGGTTTGGGAATTCAGCACGAGGGGCCGGCATGATGTGTGTGTGTGTGTTGGGGGGGCTGTGTTTACACTGCCAAGTTCCTCACTTCTGCCCTGGCCCATGCATCCCTCCTCCTTCCCCTCAGAGGCCCAGCACCTGCCTACATGCTTGCTGGGCAGGCCCAACTGCACCGAGGAGTGAGCCATGGTGATCAGGATGGCCACTTCCTGGGATGGGATGGCTGGACCACAGCGATTCATGAGGGCGATGAGGCCCCATGGGGCATGCGCAGCCCTTGGGAGGCAGGGGTGGCCGGCCAAACTTAGTCTGGCTTCAGTGGGGCCAGTGGGAGCCCGAGGCCACCCCAACCCTCACAGGTCCTGGCGGATGGTGGCTCAGTGGAGAGCGGTGTCTCCATGCACGGTGCCCAGGGGTGGCTGTGAGCTGCTGCAACCCCACCCCACGCTTCAGGGACGGGGAGAAGGCTCGCAGCCACCAGCACCCTAGGCTGTACCACCTGTGCCTCAGCCTTCCAGGTTGCAGGGTCCAGAGCAGGTGAGCTGCTCCCTTCTCCCAGTGGTAGAACAGGGAGGAGAGCGCTGGGTGCAGGGAGGGGACCTCAGCTGGGATCCTCCTGGTGTGGGGAAGGGGCCCAGCCTGGGCCCGGTGGGGAGCTTAGGAAGTCTGGCTAAGCAGGCGCTGGTTCATACCAACTCTTACTCTGCCATCTTCCTCCAGCTCTTCAAGCTAGACGCCCCTGCCCCCCCTGCCCCGGGTCCACCACGACAAGGGGAGAACAGAGCGAGGGACCCGGAGGAAGGAAGGACAATGGAATAAAACCATGTCTAGACTTTCCCAGCCCTCTCCTTCTTTCTGCTGCCTACAAGAGCCCCAGGCCCGGCCACAGTTCTGTGTCCACCTTTTAGTCCCCTATTCTCCAACCACAGAGGAAAGAAATAAGGAAGAGTATCTTGCTGCCTTCAGAAACAGTTGCCCTCCACAGAGGGAGGCCAGACTGCGGCTTAGGCCCGCCAGACTGCGGCTTAGGCCCGCTCCCCACAGGGACATCAGTAGGACATCCTGTGAGGGTCCCCAGACCGTTAGAGGGGACAGGCTGGGCTGAGGGATGCCCCCCTCTAGTATAATATAAAATGAAAGCAACCAGGTCATCCTGGTGCAGTTAAGAACTTCTGATTTAAAAAATAATGGTAATAACATACTGTGCACAAAGACTATACCTGTTTTTTTTTTTTTATTACCCTTGAGCAAACCTGGTCCTGTCTCTTATGGAATTTGAGCACTCATTAAACATTAACTAACCCTTAAAAAAGTGGCATGATATAAAAACAATTACGAGGGGAATAGCCTTAAACTATAAGGATTATAGTAAAATTTGCCAGGTAGTATTAATGGAGTGTAATCTTCTAAGCAATAAAACATGTTTGCTGAGTGAGAAAAGAACTTTCCCTCTTTTGAAGCAGTTGCTGATCTGGCATGCTGCCAAATGCCTAGAAATTATGAACATAGATGTTGGCATTTTCCATGGACATGAATGATGAAAAACGTAAATAAAGGGCACCAATTAAAGCCTTTC
>NW_006286140.1:6234962-6238567 GCF_000327345.1 Myotis davidii
GTTAAAACAAAATGCCCTAAAACACTGCTAATAACTTTCAGATGTCAGCCAACAAATGATGTCATCACCAAGTCTCTGCTAGAGCTTATTTTTCACTCGCATTCTTGCTAACTCAAGCCTTTTAAACTTTGCGTCTGCCATCTTGCCTGGAGACAGTGTCCTCATGCTAGTAATGGAATATGGTGTGACAAAGGCACAGGTCTGCTGCTTTCCTCGTGTCAGCCACACATGAAGTACTACTGACCTGAGGGCCATGCGCTCTACTGACAGGGGCCACTGATGGAAGAGGCTTCTTCATTTCTTGTCCCTACTGCTGTCCATGTTACAATATCCTTTTTATAGGTTTCTGAGGGATTAGTGTTACCCAAGAAACTGGAGAGGTATTTCATATTTGAGACATGTTTTCCATGTTTTTGTATGTTCATTTTTCTTCAGGAGTCAGGCTGGCACTGGAGGATCACTGGTTGTTTGTAACCTCGCGTGGTTACATTTTCTATTAGTTCAACCTGGCATTGGAGAAGCAAGGTGCCAAGTCAGAATTGCGTGAGTGTTATGAGCTGAATTATGCCATCTCTCCAATTCATATGTTGAAATTCTAACCCCTGGTACCTTAGAATGTGACTATGTTCGGGATAGGTTAGAATAGGGTCATTAGCGTGGGCCCTAATAAAATGTCACTGGTGTCCCTACAAAAAGAGGAGATCAGGGCACAGACAGGTCCAGGGGGAAGACCATGTCGGGACCCAGAGATAAGATGCCCAGGTGGCCAAGGAGAGAGGGTTTAGGAGACACCAATCCTGCCAGGACTCTGATCTTGGATTTCTAGCCTCCAGAACTGTGAGGGCATAAATTTATGTTGTTTAAGCCACCAAGTCAGTGGCATTTGTTAGGGCAGCCTAAGACGATAAGCAAGAGATTTATTGAGGGAAGTGCCAGTGAAGGAAGAAGGGAGAGGAAACAGAAGAAGGCAGAGAGCCTCAGACTACAACGCAGGTTTGACATCTGTGGAGTCAAACAGGGAAGGAAGGAGAATTGGGTAGGAAGAGCCTCAGCCTGCAGCAAGTGCGTGGGGAGCCCCTGAGCAAACACTGCTTGCTAGTGAAGTCCTGCAACCCTGGCTTCAGCACCTGTCATGCTCAGTCATGGGGAGCAGCAGCCCAGGGAGCATGCCGCAGCCAGCCACACTTCCCACAGCATGTTCCCTCTTTTTTTAAAAAAATAAAACAACAAACATATCTTTATTGATTTCAGAGAGGAAGAAAGAGAAACATCACTGATTAGAGAGAATCATTGATTGGCTGCCTCCTGCATACCCCACACTGGGGATCAAGCCTGCAACCCACGCATGTGCCCTGACCGGGAATCAAACCATGATCTCCTGGTTCATAGATCGATGCTCAATAACTGAGCCACACCAGCTGGGTACAACATGTTCTCTTAAAGGGAGACCTGAATGGCGCACCTCCATGCTGCTACACCAGGGGACAGACTATGGGCCTGTCCTTGATCTTTCCCTTCCCAAAGACCCCCCTCTTGCTTGCCTTTCCTTAAGCCAGTGATGGTGAACCTATGACACGCGTGTCAGAGGTGATATGTGAACTCATTTTTTTGGTTGATTTTTCTTTGTTAAATGGCATTTAAATATATAAAATAAATATCAAAAATATAAGTCTTTGCTTTACTATGGTTGCAAATATAAAAAAATTTCTATATGCGACACGGCACCTGAGTTAAGTTAGGGTTTTTCAAAATGCTGACACGCTGAGCTCAAAAGGTTCGCCATCACTGACCTAAGCACTTCTGTAGGAGCACATGAGAAATAGCAGGAAACCAGAGTTACTGGAAGTTCCAAGGGGAGAAGTGCAACCTGCTAGAAAAATGAGGAGGGGAAAACTTCCATTTGCCTTAGTCAAAAATACAATTTGAGAAACCTTGTCTTAGGCTCATGATGTCCAATGACCAAAGGGTGTTTCCAAAATGCTGTCCTGATTGTCATTCCTCTGCTCAAAATCCTTCTCCTGCTCTTCACTGCCTGCAACAGGGGACTCCAACTCCCCCAAAGAAAACTATTTGAGCATGCCCCAAGTGTATATACCACATATATTTATATACATGGTCTACTACGCAAATAGTGTAGGTGTACATTGTAAAACATAAAATTAGAAGGGAAAAAGGATGTCATGCATAAATACAAATAGAATTTCTAACATTTACTTCATACTCCACTTTGGACACCACTTTCTTATTGGGTAAAGTCTAACATAATTAAGGTAGCATGAACACCCTTCTCTCTCTCTCTGCTTCATGTTCCACTTCACCACACACATTTTTCCTTTTTCTCCAAACACACCATGATCACTCATGTCTTTGCACGTAGTTTTCATCTTTCTGAAATGCCCTTCCCTGTCTCATTTTCTTCCCTACGTATTCTAGGAGAGTAGTGACCTAGCTCATGGGTCATCTGTGAAGGATTGTTGTTAGGTATATGGTTAGGTGACTCTTACCAGCTTTCATAGACTCTCACCTCCCTGGACTGACAGCCTCAGAGAACTTCTTCCGTTTACTGTGATCACCCCACCCCTCCCACTTCCCTTCCCCCCGCAACTCTCTCTCTCTCTCTCTCGCTCTCTCTCTCTCTCTCTCGCTCTCTCTCTCTCTCTCTCGCTCTCTCTCTCTCTCTCTCGCTCTCTCTCTCTCTCTCTCGCTCTCTCTCTCTCTCTCTCTCTCTCACACACACACACACACACAGCTATATTCTCTATGTGGTTTTGAGGGCAGGAGTTTTCGCCTGGTCCACAATTGTCACCCCAGCAACTATCACAGAAATAGTGTGCTTGGCACTCAATAACCACTCAATCGGGTTTTTTATTATTAAACACTTCATGGGATTCTCTTTTCCAAGGTCCTGAAACATTTCCAATGTGGAGGTTGCCTTGTAAACAATTACAGTGTACTTCTATTCTGCTAGCCTTTGTGTATACAGTGATCTTTCCTTGTGCACTGGGAATATGTTCCAAGACCCTCATGTGGATTCCTGAACCCGTAGAAAGTACTGAAATCTATATATACTGTTATTTCCCTATACACACACACCTATAATAAAGTTTAATGTATAAATTAGGCACAATAAGAGATTAACAATAATAACGAATAATAAAATAGAACAATTATAACAATATCTTATATACTAAAAGCCTAATATGCAAATTGTCCCCTTGACTGGGAGTTCAACCGGGAGTTTGACCACTTGCTATGATGTTCGCTGACCACCAGGAGGCGGCATGGAACGTGGCGGGTGTAGGTGACACAGTGCTGGCAGCGGGCAGGCATGGAGGCACTGCTGGCCCCAGTGGGTCCTAATGAGAGCAGGATTGCAGTGGGATGGTGGAGCAGGTGAGCAGATGATGCCAGGCCAAGGCAGGTATGAGCAGGGATCCGATTGCCCCACCAATCACCCTGTAGACAGCGACCAGCGGCCGGCAGGTCCTGATGGCCCAATCGGGGTTGGGCCCCAGGCTGGGACGAGGGACTGGTGAATATAACAGAATCAGGGGCATAGAAAGGGAGTGGACTGACTATTCTCAGGGGGTAAAGGAGTGTGGGGG
>NW_006286140.1:6238727-6255981 GCF_000327345.1 Myotis davidii
AAAAAATTGGGACATAGAAGTTATTCCATATCAGGCAGAGCATCATTAAGAGAAGCTTAGCTCTTCTGTTAAACATTTTTTCTTTGTTATATTGCTTAATTCTTTACTATAACCTTTGGTTAATACATGCTTGAGAATATTTTAAAAGTACAAATATATCACCCAAATCAAAATATTTTCCCATTTCCTTAAGTTACTTTAATTAAAATATTTTTAGGTAGAGTGGAAACAACCCTAATGACTGTCAAATGATGCACAGGTAAACAAAATGTGGCATGTCCATATAATGGAATATTACCTAATCATAAAAACAAATGAGGTACTTACATATGCAACAACATGGATTAATCTTGAAAATATCATGCCGAGGGAAAGACAGACACAAAAAGCCAAATATTGATTCCATTTACCTGAAGTGTCCAGATAGGCAAATCCATAGACACAGAAAGTATATTCATGGTCCCTAGGACTGGAGGTGGTAACAAGCAGTCACTGCAAATAGGTTGTTTTTTTCCAAGATAAAATGTTCTAAAATTGGGTTGTGGGGATGCTTTCATAAGCACTGAATTGAACACTTAAAGCATCAACCCGGGCATATGCCCTGACCAGAATCGAACCTGTGACCTTTCAATGCATGGGATGATGCTCAACCAACTGAGCCACACTGGTGAGGGCACAACAGCTATTTTTTCAAGGCATCAGAAATCAACCAAAACAGCCAGGCTCTAAAGGGCCAATATCCGAAATAGGTGATACCAACATTCAAGGCTGCTTTTTCACCGAAAGCACTGGCTGATTTCTAAACTGTATGAGAGGACAAGAGGCTGAAACGCCAAGCAGAAAGCAGCTACTGCGAGGCTTTAAAGGTAAACAAAGGATTGGCAGTCCTATAGTGCTGGGAGAGAAATGCTGCAGTTCAAGGCCTGCCAAAGAGGAGGAACCTTGTTAGATACTCATTTTCAGTAGAGAAGCTTAAAGGACTATGATCTAGGGCAGGGTTTCTTAACTCTGGCACTATTGACTTGTTGGGCTAGGTAATTTGTGTGTGTTGGGGTGGGGCCTGTTTGTGCTTGTAGAATGTGTACAGCATATCTGGCCTTTACCTACTACAGGTCAGTAGCACCCATCTCCAACCATGACAATCGATAATGTCCCAGATATTGCCAAATGTCCCCTGGGAGCCAAAATCATCAATTGTCCCCAAGTTAAGGAAAATCAGAAATAGAGTGGCTTTCCCGAAGCTTGGAATTCAGCTTTAATTATCTCAGTTTCTTATTGGACAGTGGTGCTTGGCTCTTACTCTGATGCTAGAAATAAAATTAAATCTTCTCTGTAGGAAGATAATGACATCCAGATCCTCTATAATTTTTCATCCACAGTGTTTAGACTTTAATCAATATTTAGTAATCATTCGAGGAGACAATGACAAATGACCCAAACCCAAGAGAAAAAACTAGACAACAACAACAAAAAAGACCTACATATGACTAGATATTGAAGTTACAAGAGAAGGACTTTAACATACGCATGACTAACATGTTCAAGGAATTAATTAAAAGAGGGAGAATTTCACCAAAACAATGAAACCTATAGAAAAATCAAATGGGAATTATAAACTAAAAAAAAAAACCAAACTGAATAAGCATAAGAAAGAGAATAATTGTAAGCTAGAAGATAGATAAGTATAAAATATTCAAACTGAAGTACAAGGAAAACCAAGGGTGGAAAAGAAAAGAGCATAAGAGACATAGGAAACAGGTGCAAAGCTAACATACTCAGAGGTCCAGAAAGAGAGGAGAAAGAGATTAAGCAGAAGCAATATTTACAGAAATAATGGCTGAGAATTTATGCTGATTAAAGGCATCAAGCAATAGATCCAAGAAGCTCTATGAACCCCACACCTGTATTCATATATGCCGGTAATTATATTAAATGTAAATGGATTAAATTCTCTAATTAAAATACAAATATATCAGTCTGAAATAAAAAGAAACATCTATATGCTACTCAAAAAACAAACGCACTTTAATTATAAGGACATAGGGACTAAAAAAATTATGGAAAAAGTTATACCATGTATACCTTAACCAAAATAAATCTAGAATAGCTCTAAAAAATCACATAAAGCAGATTTTAAAGCAGGAACTATTTTAAAGAGGGACAGTTCATAAATTGATAAAATAACCAAACCAATAAGAAGATATAATCATCAAAAGTTTGTATTTACTTTGCAGTCATGGTCTCAAAATACATAAAGGAAAAACTGAGAAAATGAGAAAGAGAAATGAACAGATCTATAAATGTAACAGGAAATTTTAACATAACTCAGAAACTGATAGAACAGGAAGATAAATCAGATGAGATGTAAACAACATAATTTAATGACATTGGAAAACTAAAGCTAATTGATATACAAAGAACACTACTCCCAACCCCTGCAATATACATGAACTATTATAGTGCACATGGAATATTGAGCAAAATGGATTGCATGCTGTGCCAAAAAGAAAGTCTTTACAATTTCAAAGGGTTAAAATTATACACATTGCTCTCATTCTAGTAGAATTAAGCTATAACTTGTTAACAAAATGATAACTAGGATAACCCCAAATGCTTGAAGATTAAGCAATATAATTCTAAATAAACCCATGGGCCAAGAAGAGGTCACAAAATAGAAAATAGAAACAAAAAAAGAAAACATTTTGAACTTAATAATAGCTGATTTGGACTGAATGTTTGTGTCCTCTGGCAAAATTTTTGTTTTGTTTTGTTAATCCTCACCTGAGGGGAGAATATATATATATATAAGCCGGTGCACGAAATTTGTGCATGGTGCGGGGAGGGTCCCTCAGCCCGGCCTGCACCCTCTTGCAATCCAGGACTACTGGCTTCTAACTGCTTGCCTGCCTGATCACCCCTAATTGCCCTCCCTTGCCGGCCTAACCACCCCTAACTGCCTCTGCCTCGGCCCCCTCCACCATGGCTTTGTCTGGAAGGACATCCAGAAGATGTCCAGTCTAATTAGCATATTACCCTTTTATTAGTATAGATACATAATATATATATTTTTAGAGAGAGTGGAAGGGAGGGGAGAGACAGAGAGAAACATTGATGTGAGAGAGACACATGGAATGATTGCCTCCTGCAGGCACCCCAACCAGGGAAGGAAATGGAGCCAACAACCAAGGTATGTGCCCTTGACCAGAATTGAACCTGGGACTTTTCAGAACATGGGCTGATGCTCTATCCACTGAGTTAAGCAGGCTAGGGTTCCCCTGGCAAATTTTAAGTTGTAATCAAAACCACACTTTGAGAAAAAAGAAATAGGGATCGATAAATAAGACTAGCCAAGGTCATCAGTGATGACTTTGGCATCATGGAGGGACTAATGACACCAGTCCATGCCATCACTGCCGCCCAGAAGATTGTGATGGACCCTCTGAGAAGCTGTGGTATGATGGCCAAAGGGGCTGCCCAGTTCATGATCCCTGTGTCTACTGGTGCTGCCCAAGTCATCCCTGTGCTAACTGGAAATTCACTGGCATGGCTTCCATGTCTCTGCTCCCAGTGTGTTGGTCATGGATCTGACCTGCCATCTGGAGAAAACTTCCAAATATGATAACATCAAGAAAGTGGTGAATCAGGCTTCAGAAAGCCTCGTAAAGGCATCCCAGGCTACACTAAAAGCCAAGTTGTCTCCTGCAACTTTAACAATGACACCCACTCTTCTATCTTCAAAGCTGGGGTTGGCATTGCTCTCAGCCTCCACTTTGTCAAGCTCATTTCCTGTTATTATATGAATTTGGCTACAGCAACAGGGGGGTAAGGAGTAAGAGCCTCCTGGACCACCAGCCCCAAGAGCATGAGAGGAAGAGAGAAGCTGCTGGGAAATCTCTGCCGCAACTCCATCCCCCAACACACTGAGAATCTCCTGTCCTCACTCATTCCCACCCCAGAACCTTGAAGAAGGAGATGGGTTTAGGTAGCCTTATCTTATAATGTACCATCAATAAAATACACTGTACCCAGCCCCTCAACCCTGCAAAAAAGGATTTAATTAGGGTTGGATAGAAGGATAATTAGGTGTTAAAACAAATATGCTAAAATGTTAATAGCAGAATCTAAGGGACAGGTATACGAAAATTATTTGTAAAATCTTTTAATTTTCCTATGTTTGAAAACTTTCACAACAAAATGTTGGGAGCAGAGCTTACTAAAAGACTGGGACTCATAATGGAATACAGGTGGTAAGTTAATGGGAATCACGTTACTACAGTGTTAAAGCAACCTGCACGGTAATGTGAGAAGTAATTACATGCATGGACTGAGTGTGTTTACACATCGCCATCATCTAAAGACTTAATTGAGTGCTTATCTAACATGACCTTTGCTTTAATTCCTGACAAGAAATGATTACAGGGCGTGTCAACAGAAAAACATCAATCAATTGCTACTCAGTACAGGTTAAGTCCTGTGCATTGAAGACAAAGAAGGTCTTGTATTGCAGTTTTCCCCCTCCAAGCCCAGGATGAGTGCTCACAGAAGAATGACTTGGATTACAAACAATTAGAAAGTATTCGATAATCTTAAAGTGTAAGTGCTTTCTGTCATTCAATAATTTAACTAATTGGACAACTGTTTATTGGAAGTTTACTATCTGTTGGCACTGTACAAGGGGCTGAGGATTTTTTAAAAATGAGGTGAATAAGAAAATAAAATAATACCAGGTCTCATGGGGCATACATTCCAGTGAAGAGACCAAGACCAAACAAACAAGTAAAATATATGTCACGTGGTGGTAAGTTTGACAGAGAAAAATAAGGAGAAGGGAAAGGGGGTGGCATGCTCTGGGGTGAAGATGAGACTGGATTGTAATTCTAAGTAGGACAGATGGCTACGAAAAGATGTTTCCAGAAAATAACTTAAAAAAATTTTTTTCTTTATTGTAATTGATTTGCGAGGGAGAAAGAGAGATATAAATTTGTTGTTCCACTTATTGATGCATTCATTGGTTGATTCTTGTATGTGCCCTAACTGGGGATTGAACCCACCAACCAACTGAGCTACTCAGACAGGGTCCCAGAAAGTAACTTTTGAGCAAAAATTAGAAGGAGTAAGCCAGGTAGGGATCTGACAGAGAAACATTCCAGGCAGAGAAATTGGCCCCTGTAAATGCCCTAAACTGAGAACATACCCAGAGGGTCCAGGGGACAGCAAGGAGACCAGAAGGCTGGAGCAGAGTGAGGGGAAAATGGGAGGAGATGGGGACAGGGAAGTGGGGATGCAGACTGGGAGACACTTACATAAGATCTTGTATAAGTCACTATGGCCAGGCGGGGATTTGCAGCAGAAGAGTGACGTGATTGGACTTACATTAAACGTTTGTTGGTTTTAGGTGCTGTGAAGATGCCAAATGACTAAGATACCAACCACAGGACTAAGGCCCTGCGGTAGAGAGCTGACTGCTGAGATTCACAAACTCATAGAACACAGGGCAGGGTGTAATGAGTTACAAACTACACACCAGCCAGGGGGAGCTCATTGCCTCCTAGGTGGTCAGGGAAGGCTCAGCAGGACATGATGGGTGGAGGAGATTTTGGCTGACAAAGACGAAGGGAGGGCACTAGAGAGAAGGGACATCATCTGAGAAGATGCATAAAGATGAGAATGCAAACCATGGCAGGGACATGGGACTCGTGAGAAGTGGCAGGTGGGAAGGGTGAGGGGCTGTGCTATGGGGGCCATCTCTAAGAAGGCCTTTGTTTTTTTGGATGCTGTTCTAAAAAGCTTGGGCCTTATAGGTGTAGGAAACCATCAGAATCTATAATCTTAGAACTTGGTCATCAGCTGTAAAGTTAATATGGGCAGTGAAACCCTAGCTGGTTTGGCACAGTGGATAGAGAATCAGCCTGCAGATTAAGGGGTCCCAGGTTCTATTCCAGTCAAGGGCACACGCCAGGGGTGCGGGCTCAGTCCCTAGTTTGAGGGTGCAGGAGGCAGCCGATTCTCTTTCATCATTGATGTTTCTATCTCTCTCTCCCTCTCCCTTCCTCTCTGGAATCAATAGAAATTTAAAAAAAATATATGGGCAGTGAAGTTTCTTTTCTTTGTTTATTTTTTCCAATTTTAAAAATAACTTATTTATTTTTAATTGTGGTAAAAAAATTTACCACCTTAATCATTTTTAAGTTCAGCAGTGTTAAGTATATTCACATTGTGTGCAATAAATCTTCACAATTTTTCATCTTGCCAAACTAAAACTGTACCCATTAAACAATAACTCCCCATTCCTTCCTCCCCCAGTTCCTCTCAATCACCATTCTACTTCTGTCTATGAATTTCACTACACCATGTACTTCATAAAAGTGGATTTATACAGTATTGTCTTTCTGTGATTGGCTTATTTCACTTAGCATAATGTCCTCAAGGTTTATCCAAGGTTTGTAGCACGTGACAAAATTTTCTTCCTTTGTCAGATCAAATAATATTCCACTGAATATATTATCTCACACAGTTTTTAAAAATATATATTTTTATTGATTTCAGAGAGGAAGGGAGAGAGAGAGAGAGAGAGAGAGAGAGAAACATCAATGATGAGACAGAATCACTGATCGGCTGCCTTGTGCACGTCCCTCACTGGGGATGGAGCCCCCAACCCAGGAAACAAAACATGACCTCCCAGTTCATAGGTCGATGCTCAACCACTGAGTCACGCTGGCCGGGCTCACACATTTTGTTCAACCATGCAACTACTGATGGACACTTGTGTTGCTTCCATGTCTTTGCCATTCTGAATAATACTGCTATGATCATGGGTGTGCAGATGTCTCTTTTAGATCCTGTTTTCACTTCTTTTGGATATATGCCCAGAAGTGGCACTGCTGGATCATGTGGTAATTCTATTTTTAATGAGTTGGGGAGTCACCATATTATTTCAATAGCAGCAGCACCATTTCACAATCTTCCCAACAATACACAAGGGCTCTAGTTTCTCCCCATCATTATGAACTCTTGTTCTTTGCTTTTGTGTGTGGCCATTCCTAATGGGTGTGAGATTTTATTCTTTGTTTTTAATTGAAGTAGTACTCTCCAATTTCCTCCACCCCTTCTCATTTTAAGCATCCCAATCTCTTACAGCAAGCGGACTTCCCATAAACTCTCTTATTTCTACTTTTCTAGAACTAGCTGTAACATATAGTCCAAGCTGGAAAAAGTAGGAGTGGCCCTCAACCCCACAGCATTCCCCTTTACTTGCCAATTTACCTCAGGGGAACTGAGCATAAACTTTGCTTTTTTTTTTTTTGAGGTTCTGTAAACATAATGTAATTTTTAGCATTATATTTTTAACCAGATTTAACTACAAAAACACTTCAGAAGCCCAAGAGAGATGCATTTTATGTGTAGTTCCCCTAAAAGTGAAAGTGGACGGTGGTGTCCTCTGCAAACAGTGATAGCAGCTCGACAGGAAAATTTTTTTGGGCTCCTTACTTAATCCGCATCCCATTTTTATTGTTTGACTGTTAAGAGGTGTCTCCAGTTGATTAGATAAGGAATTCTAAGCAAGGGTGGAGGAGGAAGATGATAACATTAAAGACTTTTCTCTTTCAGTTCCTGCTCTCTGAAGCTTGCCTTCGTCCTCTGAATTTCTCTCAAGGAGATCCATTTACTAACTGCATCCTTGCCAAGTTTTGTCTCTTGTTTGAAAGTTTTCTACTTTGAATAAGAAGTCTTTGATTTTTTTTCCCATTTGCCCTTAAAAAAAATTGCTGCAGTTAAGTGCCCTGGGCCAAATTCTGCCCTTAGTTATTATTTCTATGGCATTTGTATTGCACACATAAGCAAACTCTCTTACAAACTTTTAATAATAACATACATCTGTATATTATTTTGTAGTGTAGAAAATGATTGCACATACATTTGATCATTTGCTACACATATACACATGCACACTGTGCAATATATAAGGCAGGAATATTTAGTCTTATTTTAGAGGCAAAGTAACTGAGACTCAGAAAGGTTAAGGGGTTGGTCCAATGCTACACAGGCAGACAGGACTCAAATCCAGATCTTCTGATTCTTAAATCTGTGCGAAGAAGGGTTTCATTTTTGATGATTATAGAATTATAAATACACATACAAAGACAGATTAGTATAATATTCTTGGACCATGTATGGTGCTTTCAAAAGATATGAAAAGTGAGGAAGAAAATATATTAGTGAAAGTACCCAAATTTATGAAATGCAGACAGGTAAGTGAAAGGGTGAGGACTACGCCCTCCACCTTGCCCCAGGGTAAGGGCTATGCCCTCCATCTTACCTTGGCCATGTGCTCAGCAAGGCTCCTTCCTGGAAGCCAAGCCACTGCTGGCCACGCCCAGGATTTCTCTGGACTGGCCAATGATAGTCAAGGGAAGTGCACGCCATCACTATGACCACATCCTGTGTAATGAGACACTGACTCGCGCCTGGCCAATCGGCAGGGCCCACAGTCCTTTCTCCTCCCCTTACCCCAGCTCCCTATAAAACCTCTCTCCACACAGAGTTTGCTCTCTCTCTGCCACTTGCTGCTGTGCCAGTAAGGGGGGGCAGGGGAGCCAAACCTAGGTTTGAAATAAATGACTCTTTGCTTTTGCATCGGACTCGGTGGCTCCCTGGTGGGCCCTTGGGAGTCTTGAAATCTGGGCACAACAGTAAGAACCATGCAGGAACTGTTTGGAAGAAGTACGATAGATTGCAAACTACTAGAGGACAATGACTGAGGTTTATTCATTTTTGTATTTTAGATAATCCCCAGCACCAGCATCTTGCACTTAGTACCAAATGAATGCGTGCAATTACCAGGAGTCTTACAGGAAACTTGTCAAGGGTTCGATAGGAGAACTTCATGAAAGTGTAATAAAAACACTTTCATAACAAGTTCAATGAATTTTTCATAACAGTGTCCCAGAAAATAAATAAATAAATAAATAAATAAATAAAGCTCCAACTAGGTAACTGGGACTTCTGCTTCTCTACAGCCGCAGACAGGAAGAGAGGAGGAAAGAGGTGAAGAGCTGGCCTTGGCTTGCTATGACTCTCATTCCATCCACCTGAGGCTCCTCTGGTTGAGAAGAGATGCAAAATTGGACAAACAACTTGTGCTAAGAATTTCCACTTTTCTAATCTGTCCTCATTGTTTTGATGCACATAGTGATGTTGATAACCCACCAATTGATTCTAACATCTGTGGACATCTGGAGCAGTGCCTGGCCCACAGCAGGTGCTCAGTACATGTTACTAAAAGAATGAATGAATGTCAGAGGTTAACGAGAAGCAGACAAGAGCAGCCTGGCGAGCCGAGAAACCCTGGAGAAGGAGTGTCCTAATGCACTCGCTTTCCTAGCTGCCACTAAAAAGTGGGGCTTTGGGTTTGAAGAAGCAGCACTTGTCTGTCTGTCTCTCTCTCTCCTTCAGATTTAGGAAGGAAAACCCCCACAAATTACAAGATAGGTCCCTTGGCAAGAGCTCCTTAGAGGGTTGTATGCTGGTTACATCGCCAGTGACATCCACTGGTGCTTCCGGAGTTCACTTTTCCAAACAATTATAGGGGTTATGATGACTTATTTCACAATTCTCTTTCTGATAAGGTAAACTAGAAACTTCTAAATGAAGTCATAATTTAAATGTTTAAAGGAAATCTATAAAAATTATTAGGTAGAGTATATCTAAAAACATATATACTTGTTAACTAAAGAATTCTTTTGTATATTGATTTGTCAGACCTTATTGGTTTCCTAAGTATATATTTCCATATTTCCAATTTTGTCGATAATAAGGCTAATCTGTATTTTGCAAATGTCACTTAGGTCCAGTTGATTAATGGTGCTGTTCAGTTCAGCTACATCCTATGTGATTTTCTGCTGGCTGGGCCTATTGTTTACTGATGGAGGGGTGTTGAAACCTCCAACTATCATAGTGGATTTCATCTATTTCCCTTGGTGAATCTGTCAGTTTTTACCTCATGTATTTTGATTCCATTGTCAGACACATACATATTACAGATTATGTGTTCTTAAAGAGGGGAACCCCTTATTATTATGTAACTAGAGGCCCAGTGCATGAAATTTGTGCACCAGTAGGGTCTCTAGAGGCTGTGGGCTGCCGGCGCCAGGGCCTCCCCTAGCCACCTGCCAGTGCCACCGGCCAGCGCCAGGGCTTCCCTCCCTTCCCCCTGCCTAACTCCCAGAAGAACTCCAGTGGAGGGGACAATTTACATGCTATGCTTTCATTATATAGGATGCCTCCCTTTATCCATGATAATTTTCCTTTTTCTGAAGTCTGAAATTAAGATTTTCAGCTTTCTATTGGTGAATGTTGGCATTTTACAGCTTTCTTCATCCTTTTGCTTTTTCCTATATGTCTTTATATTTAATGCCGAACTCCCGGAAGAACTCCAGTGGAGGGGACAATTTACATGCTATGCTTTCATTATATAGGATGCCTCCCTTTATCCATGATAATTTTCCTTTTTCTGAAGTCTGAAATTAAGATTTTCAGCTTTCTATTGGTGAATGTTGGCATTTTACAGCTTTCTTCATCCTTTTGCTTTTTCCTATATGTCTTTATATTTAAAGTGAGTTTCTTATAGATAACTTATTGTTGGGTCTTACTGATTGTTGTAGGTGGTGGAAATGGTACCAGGGGTCTGACTGGTGGGGTCAGACTAAACCTGGGTTCAGCCACCTCAGTACTCGGGTTCTGGCTAGGAAAGAATTCAGAGCCAAGACCCAAAATGTAAGAGAACATTTATTTGGTAAATTACAGAGGTAGAAGAAGTAATTTATAGAAGAGATGGGCTGAGGAAATGAGTTATGGAGGGAAAGGAAGGGTCCTAAGGAGCTTGAGAATAAGGAAGGTAATGAGAGAGGGAAGGGGGAAGAGTAAGAGAAAGGGAAAAGGAAAAGGGAAAGGTGTTCCAGGGAGGTAGAGCGCAGAGTCCTCTGTCCTAAGGGTTTTCAGGGCTGAGCTTTTAGGGGAGGTCCCAGGGGAAGATCTTAATAGAAATTCAGCAGCTTTCCAAGTGTGTCTTTTCAGGGTCTAGGTTTCCACTGATTGATTGGTCAGTGCCAGGGCTGGGGGTCATTATTTAATGCAGATAGTCCTAAGGGCAGCCATAAGGTCACTGGTCTGGTTTTGTTGCTTTACTAGGCCTGGGGCTGAAATACAACTGAGTTGTTATCTCTAAGGAGAATAGGTCAGGTGGTCCAAACCTAGGGGAGGAAAGGTCACTCTGGGGGTGAGGCCCCATTCTACAATTGTCCATTGCTAGGCACCTGGGGTTTTCCACCCTAGTGACCTTTAGTACCTGGCCCATCATCCCTGCTCTACTCATGTCTGTCTAACTGCCTACCACATTATTATTTAAACTATTCTGACAGTCTCTGTCTTTCAGTTAGTGTTCCTTGGACCATTCACATATCAAGTGATGGATTGCTATCTACCATGTTTGTAACTATTTTTTGTTTGTTGTATTTGTTCATTGTTTCTTTTTAAAATCTCTCTCTCTCTCTCTCTCTTGCCTTCTCTGATTTTAATTGAGCATATCATATAATTTCATTTTCTCTCCTATCTTAGAATATCAATTATATTTCCTTTTCAAAAAAATATTTTTAGTGGAGGACCTAGTTTGTAACACATATTTGCAACTAGTCTAAGTCCACTTTCAAATAATGTTATCCAGCTTCATGGATAGCGCAAGTAGCTTTTTATAGATTGTTCCTGATTCCTTTCTCCAATCCCTTATAACATATCATTGATTTCATTTATCTATATGCTATAATCATCCAATATGTTGCTACAGTTATTACTCTGAACAAAGTTATCTGTTAGATAAATTAAGAATAAAAATTACTATCTTGTTTTACCTTCATTTATTCATCTCCAACATATTTTCTTTTTTTATGTAGATTTGAGATTCAACCTAAATCATTTTTTCTTCTCTCTGAAGAACTATAAATCTCTTACAGGCAGGCCTACTGGTGATGAATTCTCTCATTTTTGTCTGTCTAAGATTTTTTTCCCCTCCTTCACTTTTGAAGGATAACTTCACTGGATATGGACTTGTAGGTTGCTAGGGTTTTCTTTCAACATTTTAAATAGTTCACTCCACTCTCTTCTTGCTTGCATGGTTTCTGATGAAAAGTTACATATAATTCCTATATTTACTCCTTTTTAATAAGATTTCCCCCACCCCAGCTTCTTTTAAGATTTTCTTCCTGTTTTTGGTTTTCTGAAATTTAAATGATATTCTTAGGTGTAGATTTTTGGTATGTTTTCATTTTTTATATTCTCTAAGCTTCCTGGATCTGCAGTTTTGTGTCAGTCATTAATTTTGAAAAATTTTTGGCCATTACTAACTCAAATATTTCTTTTGCCACTCTTATTCTTTCTTCTCCTTCTGTTATTCCAGTTATACATATGTTATGCCTTTTGTATTTTCCCACAATTCCTGCATATTCTGTTCTGGTTTTTGTTTGTTTTTTCATTTTTTGTTCTCATTATACATTAGTTTGGGAAATTTTTATGGACCTATCATCAAGTTCACTGATTCTTTTCTCAGCTCAGCTGTGTCTAGTCTATTGATAAACCCATTGAAGGCTTTAGTCTGTTCACACTTTTGATTTCTATCATTTCTTTTTTATTCTTTAAGATTTCAATCTCTCTGTTTTTCCATGTTGTCAACTTATATTATTAAACTTACTAACATACTAATTATAGTTGTTTCAAGTTTCCTATCTGATAATTCCAAAATCTGTGTCATATCTGAGTCCAATTCTGATTATTAGTGCCTCTTCAGACTGCTTTTCTTTGTTTTTAGCATGCTTGTCATTTTTTGCTGAGAGGGGGACATGGCATTTTAGATAATAAGAACTATAGAAAATAAAACCTGACTATGAGAGTTTATGTTAATTTGACTAGGAACTGGGCTGTGTTTTATGTTTTTCATAGATTGAGGTGCCAGAAACTTTCATTTCCTTTGATGTTCTTGTGTTTTTTTCTGGTAGCACTAAGACAGTAAGTTACCAAGAAAGTTAGACAGGTGTTGATATTCAAGCTACATCATTCTTAGTGTTACCAGACAGCTCCTGTGCTGAGAGTTGGCCCTGCTTTGGTACAGTCCTGGACCTTTCACGTGTCAGGCGACCAGGGGACCTCCAGGTCCTTGACTCGCCCAGGAAAGATTTCAAGGATAAATCAGAGTGAGAATAAAGCAGGTTTTTATTCAGCTAAAGAAAAAGAAAGAGACCAGGGCACGGGCCCTACTATAAAAGAAGCAGAAAGTATGCTTCCCAGTGGATGTGAGCCAACTCAAGAGTGAGCTTGTGCAGGTGGTCAGTTCTTGGGATTTTATGTATTGGTGGGGCAGTTGGAGGAGGGGATGTTTTCAAGCTTTGTGGTGCCAAATTCTGACTCTGCCTTCTGATTGGGAGGGGGCCTTGTTCCTAACATGGTTCTTTCTGGAAGTGTCATGGTGTTCATCCCCTTTGATCCCCTTTCCACTTGTGGTGTAAGTTTTTTATTATAATGGTGGTATAACGTGCTTTGGGTACAGTCTCTGGTCAACTTTTCCTTCATCTTGGATTGATCTGGTCTTAGCCAGGCCTGCCATGGACCTCTACAACCACCACAGGGGTTTTCCTGCCATAAACTGTTTCTCTTTGATCATCCCCAGAGGTCCAGGCTCTGGTGAGAGGATGTTGGCTCCTACTTCTTCATTCCACTTGCTGGGATTTTTCCTTAACTTCTTTCTGTCCTGTCTCATTTGTTCCTAACTTTTTATGCTACAACTGTGTGCATGTCAGATGCATTCCTCCTTCCCCTTGACTGGGTTATGATAGAAGAAAATATCAGGAAGAGAGAGTTGCACAAGCTTCTCTATTCTGCCAAAGGTTTCATTTAAGCATGAACAAACAAGTTGCATAAATCAAGTGCTTCAAAGTCTGCAGGAGGGAGGTGCAGTTGCCTTGTTGAAAGAGAGCCATTCATGGAACATATATGAGTGAAGGAGGAGTCACTTGGCTAGATCTCAAGATCTGACTAAACTCACTTAGATGATGAGCTTCCAATGTTTTCAGACTGAAAAGATTACCACTCAGCAATTGCCCTGGTAGCCACGGCAGCCATGAGCCTAGGGATACTAGGTCTGAAGAAGGAACAATGAAAGAGGAAGCTGGAGGGCTTTATCTTGGTTACCCTCACACTTTTCCGTTATTCTCCCCTCTTGGTGGCACTACCCTCTCTTCTCTCTCCTCAAAAGTACCCAATTTTTGCAAGTCTAGGTCTCAGCCATTGGTCAGTCACAGTAACCTTGACCTTCATGTTCCCATCACCAACATATCTCAGAACATGCAAAGAAATATTTAAATTTTGACAAAGGGTACCTTAAAATGGAGATGCTTCTAATATAGTAACCTAGGATGTGGAGAGTATGTTTTTCAGGCAAAGAATCCTATCTGTACCCCTTATACCACATGCCCTAAAAGGTTGCCAGTCCTCCTTATTCATAAGAATGATTTGCCCTTAACCCCTTTTATTAAGGACATGGAAATAATAAATATTAATCTCCTTCAAAAAGTAATTTTAGGAACACAGGTAAAGTACCAAAGGGGTATGCCTCTATAACAGCAAACACCTGAATACAGTCCACAGGTACCATACTTCTCTTTGAAACTACTGCCAAAAGCAATTGTTCAGAGCATAATTTTTTTTTTGTTTTTAAATTAGTGGAGAAATTTCTCAGAGAAAGGGAAAACTTGTAAGAGGAAATTATTTAAAGCCAATGCAGGGTAACTTCCTGGTTTCACCTTTTCAAATTCTGTTTCATTTTTCAAAGCAAAACTCTTCTACATTTGAGGAAAAAAAGTTGAATCCTACTTACTTTACTGTATCATGACTTTATTCTCATCCATCTCCAACATGACTTTGAGGTTCTGAATATCAATCCTAGACAAAAGCTCATATTATAAAGAAAAAATAAATCGTTATTTTTAACCAGATAAAGAATTCCAGCAATTTTTTTCATCATCGAGTGGGAAAAAGCATTGAGATACTTACCATCCATATACCTAGGAGCCAAACCTGTAATGGTATGTTTAATCCCAGACATTTCTTTTCTAGAAAGATAAGAGAAAACAAAGGATAATTCGGAGAGGAGTGAGAAATCTAACAAAATTACAGAAATAGACTTAAAAAAAATAAGACATTTTGGATGCTAAGAACTTATTTTTAGCTACTTGGTTGTAATATAGTTAATTGTTATGATAGCAGTGTGATTAAATTTTAAAATATTTGTAACTTCTAGGATGTACACTAAATTATCTAAGGATTAAATGGCATGATATTTAGAATATGCTTTAAAACATTTCAGTTTAAAGAAAAAAAGGAGAGAGGGAGGGAAGGAGGAATTGAGTGATGGGGGAGGAAGGAAGAAAGAAATAGATGAAACTTTCAACTTAAAAAAATGTCCAAACCCATAGAGAATATTTATCAGAGTTTATTTGAACCAAACTGACTACATATGCTGGGGACAAAGATCTCAAAAGCTCTGGAGAATAACAGTTTTGCAACTTCTTTTATGCATTTGAGATTAAGGAGGAAATATAAAGATTACATGGAGGGGGTAAAAAAGTAAGGAGGGGATTGGATTACAAGAGAGTTAAGATTATATGCTTTCTTAAGGGTAGTTATGGTTTATACCAAAAATGTGTTAACGTAGAAGCACCAAAATAATGGAGAGGGCTTGCTTAAGGCAAAGATAAACCTTTTACTAAAAAGTGAAATACCAGGAACGTTGCGCTCTGGCCGAGATGGCGCCAAAAAGAAAAGGAAGAAAGGAAGGAAGGAAGAAAGGAAGGAAGGAAGGAAGGATGGAAGGAAGGAAGGAAGGAAGGAAGGAAGGAAGGAAGGAAAGAAGGAAGGAAGTTAAATGCCTGGGGTGTGACTACACACCATGATCTGCCCAGTTAGAAGTTTATGATCAGATCACTCTGTAAGGTTACTTTCCATAGAACCCCTTTCTTTGTCCACAAAACAAATGTAACAAAATCTTAATTTTGAATCTGCATGATGGGTATATGGGATATATTAGTTTCCTTGGCTGCCATAACACATAATTCCAAATTGGGGTCTTAAAACAACCAGAACTTATTCTCTCACAGCTCTGGAGACCAGAAATCTGAAATCAAGGTGTCAGCAGCGCCGCACTCCCTCTGGAGGCTCTAGGGGAGAGCCCTTCCTCACCTCTCCCAGCTACTGATGGCTCCACGTGTGCCTTGGCTTGTGGCTGCCTCCATGGTCGCATAGCCTTCTTTCCTGTGCTTGTGTCTTCTCTTCTTGTCTCTATTTTAAGAACACTGGATAATTCAGGATGATCTCATCTCAAGATTAACTTGATCATATCTGAAAAGACCCTCTTTCCAAATAAGGTCACATTCATAGATTCCCAGAGCTAGAACATAGGCCAATGATGGCGAACCTATGACACGTGTGTCAGAGGTGACACGCAAACTCATCTTTTTGGTTGATTTTTCTTTGTTAAATGGCATTTAAATATATAAAATAAATATCAAAAATATAAGTCTTTGTTTTACTATGGTTGCAAACACTAAAAAATTTCTATATGTGACACGGCACCAGAGTTAAGTTAGGGTTTTTCAAAATGCTGACACGCCGAGCTCAAAAGGTTCGCCATCACTGACATAGGCATACCCTGGGAGGCGGGGGTGGGCGGGAGCAGGCACCATTTAGCCCATTACTGTGTATATTCTACTGTTATATTATTCTCTCTATTTTGTCTTTTAAATTTTTTCATAGTAAAAAATTTTTTTTTAAGATTTTGGCTGTGGAAAATTATATTTTACCGAGCTTGAACATGGCAGGGTTTAAAGCAGAGAACTTCATAGTCTGACGCAGAAAGTGTTGGGTGCATTCAAGGAACAGAGAAATGTGAACTGATAAGAAGCTCCAGAAAGAAGTGATTCCCTTCCTCTTTTTCAACAAATAAATGCATACACTGTATGCAAAATGGTGCAAAGGAAGTATAGACTTCCTTTCCAGGCTTATTTGACTCCACTTCTAACGTCAATCCCTCCAACCTTTTCAACCTTTTTGCTTTTCTAAAAGAGATGATAGAAACTGATGGAAAGGATAAGAGAGCCACATGGGCCTCTGACAAACATCATTTCAAGCCCCAGGATGTGCAATTTCTGATCATTGC
>NW_006286140.1:6256225-6261620 GCF_000327345.1 Myotis davidii
GATCCCATGCCCCTTCCACCAAGTGAGGACACAGTGAGATGATACAGTGTGGCACAGGAAGGGGGCCCTCAGAAGAAGATGACACCTTGATCTTGGACTTCCCAGCTCCCATGCCCCTTCCACCAGGTGAGGACACAGTGAGATGATACAGTGTGGCATAGGAAGGGGGCCCTCAGTAGAAGATGACACCTTGGCCTTGGACTTCCCAGCCAAGGTGTTTACAAGCTACCCAATCTGTATTTTGTTACAGCAACCCAAATGGGCAGAGCCAGAAATCTTTTTCCACGCTCCCAAGATGTATCTACAGCAGAGGGAGAATAAAATTGTAACCGGAATCAAGGTTTGGTTGCCTGTCACCACAAAAGCCAAACTTGTGAGACAGGTGCTGATGAAAAAGGAAAGAGGTTTGTTCCAGTGCTGGCATCTCAAGAAGATGAAGGACTCTTGGGAATAGCCCATCTCAACATTTCTGTCCATGCAGAGGTTTCTATAAGGAGGGAGAGGGAAAGCAGAACAAGGAGATAAAGGAGAGGGGATTGAAAAGTTCTGTACGTACAGCCCAGCACAGTCCATTTTAATAAGGATCTCAAAATTGGTCAAATGATGGTCAGGTACGTATCATCCTGGTTCTACATTATCCTGGTTCTACGGTTGAAGGTCAGCAAATCTCCTGGAACTTGGATGACTAAAGATCGAGTGTGCATTTTCTGAGGTTAGTTCCTGTATTCTTTCTTTCTTTCTTTCTTTTTTGAGTTCTCGATATCCTTCATCATCTTTTTCTTTGTTTCCAATAAAAACTTGTTGTCACCTATTCTCTCCCTTTATTTATTTATTTATTTATTTATTATTGATTTTTATTTCTGAGAGAGAGGAGGAAAGAGGGAGAGAGCGCGAGCGCGAGTGAGAGA
This sequence comes from Myotis davidii, assembly GCF_000327345.1. Taxonomy (NCBI): domain Eukaryota; kingdom Metazoa; phylum Chordata; class Mammalia; order Chiroptera; family Vespertilionidae; genus Myotis; species Myotis davidii. Next base: position 6,257,134 of record NW_006286140.1, read on the forward strand.
GACCAATTTGTTCCACTTATTTATACATTCATTGGTTGATTCTTGTACGTGCCCTGACCTAGGGTCAAACCCACAATCTTGGTGTATTGGGATGATGGTGTAACCAACTTTCCTACCCAGATAGGGACCCCTCTTTTAGGTATTCTCTGATATATGTCTCTACACTAAGTATGAAAGTAATCATTGGAGTTTAATGTTCTGTCCTCCATTGTAGCAACTATGAAACTCCTGATAATTCTTTAATTCCTAATTTTCAAATTTCAAGGAAAGAGGGGAAGAAAAACAGAAGAGAAATGCTCCCTTTATTGGGACTAGAGAAGCAGATGTGGATTGTTGTTTGAAAGGCATATTCAATATTATAATACACATTTATATAGAAAAATTTTAAAGTAATAGTGCCAACAGTGAAGGTCAATTAATGTTGGCTGGTGGCAAACAACGCCAGGACTCTATTTCTGAATCTCAGCTGGTAAAGAATACGGACTGTGAGAATCTGGAGTTTTAGCTAAGAGAACAGAGGTTTAAAAAGGTTGTGAAACTTTGCTTTAAAGTAATATAAGTTTGAGGTCACAATTTTTGGCTTCAGCAGCGTGGCGCCAGACAGATGGCACTGGGCATAGGCCTTTAAGCCTCTGCAATACCCTCATGTGGTAAAAGCTTACTTGGGTTGCTTCTCTGTGAAGCTCTTTTCACACTTTCTTCATGTCTTCTCAGTTCTCTGAATCCTCAACCCGTTGATGATGCCCTTTCTCTTTGGCTAATATGTGGGGAGCAGAGTTAGGGCCTCTGAGATGTCTTTCTTCTTGGTCAGCCTAAGAATAAAATATTTGTCCAAAATTGCATGTGAAAGTTAATAATAGAAGCTAGTTGTGCCAAGTCAGGGAAAGCACTAAAAAACAGCTTTGAGAGAGAACAAATACTTTCAGCTTTCTAAGAACCAAAACCGTATATCTAACCTACTGAACTGTGGAATTGTTCTCTAAATTCAGTGATCAGAAATGTCACAAATCAGCAAATGGTAATTCACTTGTTTTCTTTTCTCACATGAATGCTAAAACAATTTATTTTCTTACATGTGAAAAGTTCAACTTAGTAAACAATCAGGCAACAAATGTATGCAAATTCATCTTTTTTTCCTTGAAAGCCAAAGATGCATATTAATTCACTTTTTTAAAATGTTGATTTTATCTTCTGCAAATGCTATATTCTTTCTTCTTAATGTATCAATGGGAGAGAGAGGGGGAACATTGGTTTGTGTTCCACTTATTTATGTATTTACTAGAAGCCCGGTGCATGAAATTTGTGCCAGGTGGGGTCCAGCCAGCCAGCACCCAGATGGGGTCCGATCGGGGCCAGGCCAGCCAGGGAAAAGGGGCAGCGGGGGATCGGGGGTGGTGGCTGATCTGGGCTCCCATCTGGACAGCTGGCCGCTGCAGTGCATGTCATAGTGACAGGTGGTTCCAGTCGTTCTGTTGTGACTAATTAGCATTTGTGGGCTAATTAGCATATATCTCTCTTATTATAGGATTAGTTGATTCTTGTTATTCCCTAACCAGGGATTGAACCTGCAACCTGCTGATGCTCTAACCAACTGAGCTACCAGCCAGGGCCAAATTTTATCTCCTTACATGCAAATTCCTGTTGTCACAGACATCTGCAGGTACAGTAGTTACTAGTTAAGAGAACACATGAAGCAGATTGCCCAGTGGAAAGTGTATGTGCTTCTGTTAGAACAGAGGAACAACTCTGGTCCTATCTCTTACTAGCTGTTTGTTTTGGGAAAACTAATTCAACAACTTTTGATCCTCAATTTCAAATATTTAGAGTATGATTAATTCATTGGGCTTTCATGAGACATAAATGAATCTTCGCCAGTGGTAAATAGCACTACTATCCATTCAGTTGTCAAAGCTAGAAACTTATGAATCATTCCTAATACCTCCTCTTCTCTCACTCTTCACCACATTTAATCCAAAAACAAATCTAGTAGGATCAGCTTTCAAAATATATCTCAAAATTCTCCACCTATCTCTGTTGGTACAGCTATTCCCAGTCTTAGGCAACATGGTTTCTTACTTTGATTATTGCTCATATCTGCTGACTGTTGTCTTCGAACTTACTCTTGCTTCTCCCTCCCACGCTAAATCTACACTGTACATAGTGGCTTTTAAAAGCAAATTATGCCTCTTTCCTCCTGCTTCAGTCTTTCTCAGGGCTTCTCAGCATATTTTTTATATAACATATTTTTTTATTGTTCAAATTTTTATTTTTGGTGCACAGTATGAGAAATCAACTTTGAAAGCAACTGAATTTTATGAAAAATGCACAGCAAATAAGTTAGACCCACGTAAACAATAAACGGTCAGCTAAATGTCCAAACTTATAAGAACTACAGATAAACTTCGATTCCACGATCTTCTTTCAGAAGTCAACGTCTTTCAAACAACCTTGCTATGAACTGGTCCAGAGCGTAACAGCATCTAAAAGTGCTTAACAAGGGTGGTGATGAGGGACACGTTTCCTTGGTGCTGCTTTGATGATGTTGTCCGCATGCAGAACCACCTCTGCTGTTTTAGCCGCACTCAAGGAACTTTTCACTTCACTGGGAAACTTTCTCTCATTCCCAGTATCGCCATATCACCAATAGCACCTCCTTGTATTGCCTTCACTATGGCAGCTGGGAGCTGTGCCACCAGATCTGCCTGCGTTGGCAGCTATAATAGTTGGTAACATTCTCAGTGCTTTAGCATAAGACTCCACTGCCACAGCTTCTTTACCTGGTGTTTTATTGGCAAGTTGTGTCACAGCATCAGCCATCAGCATCTCAGAAAAGCCTCCTCCACAAACTGTCCTAGAATCCTCAATCCTCTCTCTCTCTCTCTCTCTCTCTCTCTCTCTCTCTCTCTCTCTCTCCTCTCCCGCTCCCTTCCTCTTTCTCTAAAATCAATAAACACATCCTTGGGTGAGGATAAAAAACAAACCAACAGTTGGTTTGTTTCCACTTTGTGGCTATTATGAATAATGCTGCTATGAGCATTCAGGTACACATTTTTGTGTGGACATATGGTTTCAGTTCTTTTGTAAGTATATCTAGGAATAAAATGACTAGGCTATATGATAACTCTATGTTTAACCTTTTAAAGAACTGACGGATTATTTTCCAAAGTGACACACTATTTCTCAATTCCACCAGTGATGGATGAGTGTTCCAATTTATCCACATCCTCAGCAACACTTGTTATTATCTATCTTTTTAATATTAGCCATGAATGAAATGATATCTTATTGTGGTTTTGATTCACATTTCCCTAAAAATTAATGTTGAACATCTTTTCATGGGCTTATTAGCCATTTATATATTTCTTTGAAGAAATTCTACTCAAATACTTCACCCATTTTAAAAATTGGGTTGTCTTTCTTTTTATTATTATTGAGTTGGAAGAGTTTTTATATACTCTTGATACATGTCCCTTTTCAGATATTTTCTTCCATTCTGTGGGTTATCTTTTCACTTTCTTAATGGTGTCCTTTGAAGCACAAGTTTTTAATTTGATAAAGTCCAGTTTATCAATTTTTTTGTTTTATCGTTTGTGTTGTTAATGTCATATTTAAGAAGCCATCACCCAATCTAAAGTCATGAAAATTTACTCATGTTTTATTCTATGAGAACTAAGCATCTTTTTTTTTTTTTTTTAGTTTCTTTATTGGTTAAGGTATTACAAATGTATAAAAATTCCATTGGTGTCTGGGTTTTTATTTTGTATCCTGCTACAGTGCCAAGTTAATTTATTAAATCTAGTAGTTTTTTGGTGAAATCTTTAAGGTTTTCTCAAAGTCAATGATTATCAAAGAAATGCAAATTAAAACAACAATGAGGTATCACCTCACACCTATCAGAATGGCTGCCATCAACAAATCAACAAATGACAAGTGTTGGTGAGAATGTGGAGAAAAGGGAACCTTAATACACTGATGGTGGGAATGCAGTTTGGTGCAGCTATTATGGAAAACAGTATGGAGTTTCTTAAAAAAATTAAATATGTAACTGCCATTTAACCCAGTAATCCCACTTCTAGGAATATATTCTAAGAGACCTGAAACCAGTCAGAAAGAATGCATGCACCCGTATGTTCATAGCAGTGAAATTTACAATAGCTAAGATCTTGAAATAGCCCAAGTTCCCATCAGTAGATGAGTGGCTAAAAAATCTGTGGTACATTTACACCATGTAATACTATGCAGTGGTGAAAAGAAAGGATCTCTTATCCTTTGAGACAGTATGCAAGTTCCTGGAGAGTATTATGCTGAGTGAAATAAGCTGGTCAGAGAAAGACTGATATCATATGATTTCACTCATGTGGAATGCAATGAACAAAATAAACTGATGAACAAATATTCCACTTATTCACTCATTACATGGATGAATAAAGAGAATTATATCTGTGTAATGGAATATTATTCGTCAATAAAAAGGAAATCCTGCCAGT